>NC_041393.1:145396249-145442258 GCF_002162155.2 Triticum dicoccoides
GTGGAGTGGGTTAGGGTTTGCGGGGTGGGGGATAAGGGGAGGAAGTGGGCCGGCTGGGCCTAGTGGGTCGAGGCCCCAAAGGGGGGGCGGTGGCTTGCGGGGCCGTAGCCCAGTGGGGGGGGGGTTCTTTCCTTTTTTTTCTGTTTTCTTTTATTATTTCTCTTTTATTTTTTTACTGTTTTCATTTAAAGTTTCTATTATTTTCTTTTTATAAAATACCAAGTTAGCACCTAAATTAGTATTACTAATTAGGCCTCTGCCATAATTATTTTGGCACACTATTAATTTAGTTATATTACTATATCTTTATAAAAGGCATTAAAGTAATTGTTTTGCCCTAAGCTTTGGTTATTTTAGTGAAATTAAATATTATAAGAAATGTTGGTTTCTCCACCATTATTACTCGTGAACTATTCGTCACATTTAGAACATTTTAGTTTTAATGTTTGAAAACTTTTGTTGTTTGTCTTTAATTTAAATTTGAATTTGAATCAGTTTCGAACTAACTCGAGATTAGCAATTATAATTCGAGGTGACATGGCATCATTAGCAGAGGTTCACTGCAGCTTAATTATCCGGGCGTCACAATTCTATAGTATGAGAATAACTTTGAATGTAAGCCAGTGATTCACTCTATCCAATGGCCATAGTTGGAAAATCCAAACAAAACCAAGCATTGGATCAACTCTTTTAGCACTCAGTTTGTTGCCGCCTGCCCACCTAGCCCACCTAGCCCACCTATATATCCGCTCACGTGTGATGACCACAGGAGCTATCCACTCAGATTGTATGTTAAAAAAATAAAGGTCGATAACTAATGCGGCACCTCGGGCCAACGCGGCCAGATCGCATTTTGCACTAGAAATTACACACCATGTTTCGTTGACATGTGGTCTTGTTCCAACATGTCAGTGAGACGATGGCGAGACCTTCTATACAATTTCTGAACGAACGTGTAGGCCGGGGCGCCTCTTCGTGTAGTGGCAAACTGGCAACCATCCACCGACTCTTCGCCTTTCCCTCTCGATTTGGAGCTGTTGTCGCACACTCTTCCTCCCTCCTTCATTTGCCTTCACCCTTCTATCTGCCATTGTTCGGTCGACTTCTCCATGGAGGGAACATGCCAGAAACGACCCCGTTATTCTTGCCCCGATCTGAAAGATGACGTGGTGGAGGAACTCCTTGATCGGTGTGACGTCATCACCTTGGCTAGCATGGAAGGTTCGTTCAAGACCATTCTCGACTCAACTAATAACATCATTACAAGGAACCCAAGGGTCCAGGAGCTGTTTTATCTCCCCTATCTTCTTCGTTGTGACCCTGCTGACTGGCGCCGGGACGAGGGAAGCATCACCTTGTGCAAGTTGATGCCGCTTCATAATGATACGTATGATGTTAAGATGCCATCGCTTGAGGGAAAGGCTTGGGCAGGGGCAAATGGGGATTGGGTTGTTTATATTGGGTATAGCTGCGAGTAGGAACTTGTGAATGTGTACACTCGTCACCGGGTTCCACTTCCAAAATCTCAGAATGCCCAGAGGTTGAGCACACCGGTATTCTATGCACGTTCAAATATGATCATGGTGACTGTCTTCTACGGAAGATAGCAATTTGTCGAGTTCCCAACCGCTCTTGGCATTATAGGAACTATGTAGTGGTTGCTATCTTCGACAAGCTTGTTGCCATCCTTCGTGGTTCGAATGGACGGATATTGCTCAAAAATCAGTTTCTATACACGGATGTGTACTGTGATGCAATTCAATACGAGGGTCTTGTGTTTGCTTCCACCACTCGTGGCACTGTTTTTGCATGGGATCTTCGTAGTTTCGCTACATTTGTCTTCCACTATAATTATCATTGTTTCATCCACATGCATGCGGGTTAGCAAGTTTCCCTTTAGTAATTAACCTTCTTCTTGTGTTTCCAAGGTCCTGTGAACATTCCACCACCTATACTTGAAAAATTTTATAACTAAGGGGGAGATGACGATGGTGATGATCACGAGCATGAGGATGAGCAGGGCCCATATACTCAGTGGCGCCTGGCAACTTATTCCGATGGATCACCCCTTCTTGTCTGTATACAACCCACTACTGATGTTACTACTAAGGAAGCAGGTGTTGTCTCCCATGGTCGCACTCTCCGGACCTATTCCAACACCTGTTGCATGGTATTCGGTATGGATACTAGTGTGCTAGCGCCAACACCTTCTCCCTGGTACAATATTGATAGTCTTGGAGAAAACTCGCTCTGTATCTATACCTCGGACATTTCAATGGTTCCCTACCCTGGTCGTGATATAGTAGGCCGCTTCATCCTGGATGATCACTCCTGCGTTGCTATGGAGATTGACAGTAGATGGCCCTTCCCAGAGAATCAGTTCTGGTTCAAAGCAAGCGTTTCCAACGCCGAGGATTGGTTGAGTTGAAGTTCATTTCATTGCTTGTTATTAGTTGTGTGACGAAAACTTTAGTATTTATAATGTATCCTCGTTGTCATTGTAGGTAGATGACCTGTTGTATGTAATAAAATGATATGCCTATGATAAACTTACTAAATTTATGAATGGCTTTCGAGTCGCTTCTCTGAGTGGGTGCTGCGATGAGGCAAAAATATATTTTCCAAATACATAATTGTGCGTGCATTGCAACAGGTTATCGGATGAGGCCAATCAACAATAGTACACTATTTGTGCTAGCTTCACATGCTTCGCGCGTCGGGCGTGTGTTTTTACTGTAGCTGTGAGTCCCATCATCCTAGGTCCTCGGATGAGTCCAGTAGAAATTGCATTCTGATGTTTGGGTTCAAACTTTTAGAACTGTTGCACTATCTCTACGTCTACGTATACGTAATACAACAAGTTTTAAACTTGAGACCAGCCACCCACCCTCACAAAGAACACTTTTTAACCTAGCACAAACTCCAGGAAATTTGGCCACAGTGTGAGGTGGGCCATATGTTAATGTGTTCATTGTACGTAACCAGCACCTCGAATCCTTGATACTACTACTATATAGTAGGGTGGCATGGGCCAAAACAAGCATTCACGTCTAGGAGTATGGCACACGCCACCAGCATGACTTCCATCTGACACCATATTTCTTGGAGTCCGTGCTACAGCTATCTCTTCAACCTCGTCGTTTCTCTAACTCAGCCATCACGCGGCGGGCGAGGTGGGGTTTTCAATAGTCGTTTTCCTCAACTGTGGTCCCACTTGTAAAGCCAACTCTAATGCACGAGCCAAAATGGACCTCCGTTTTGCCTGGATTCTGTCCGTTTGGGTAGGGCAATGAGGCCGTGTCCAGGCCATTTCTCGGATGCGGTGGCCGTGCGTCCAACATGCAAACGCATCCCGGCCACGTACATTTTTCTTTGCAAACTCATATCTTTTTTTCATGATTTATTTTTGGTACATGGAAATACATCACCAAGATTTGACTAGAAAAGCAAGACCAAAGAAAACAAGAACCACAAGAATACATTTTAGAAGATATCAGCTTCCATAACTGCTCCTGTAAGTTGGATTAGTGCCTTCTCGATGCATTCATTGTTGATCTGCGGAGGCTAGATCTTGCGTCCTTCTTTCTTCTTCGAGTGTAAAGAAGTAGACATTGCTTCCTCGCATCTAGTCTCATGTCTAGCCTCTATTCTATCAACAAGTGCACTAGTCTCATCTCTAGCCTCTATGCTAGCTAAAAGTGCTAGAACATCTACTAAATTGCGCTCTATCAATATATGTACTCCTCTTCCCTATACCATAACTTGCATCCATTCTACACAATAAAATTTTAAGTTAGCACAACTAGTCTAATCCGAGAGCACAACCGAAGATTTGTTCGAGTTCTTCCTCCTTTTGCCGACACGTGGGACATCCAACATCCAGGTCGTGTCATGCAAGAAAATGGAGTGGTAGTTGAAGCCACGTGATGTGCATCTTGGGTTAAACTGTAAATAGAATCTTAATACTCTTGAGTAACTCCAAAAGCGGCCACCGAAGATCTTTATAGGATTTGTTTTTCATCACCAGCACGTCGAGGTGAAAGATGTGCAGGTTCAGTGGGTCCTCTTGCGTTTTCACTGACATGTGGGACCGCATATGAGCAAACAGACGATGGGCTCCACGCGTCTGCTAGCTGACTGAGAAGAGAGATAGAGGAGGGTTGAGCACGGACTCCAGGAAAGTTGTTCTATGTAACCAGCACCTCGATATAGTCTCGATATAGCGGGGTGGCATGGGCCATAACTATCATTCACGTCTAGCAGTATGGCACACGCCACCCACACGAGTCCCATCCGACACCAATTTTCTTGGAGTCTGTGCTACAACCATCTCTTCTCCCTCATGTTTTCTCAGCCATCGCACGGTGGGCGGGGTGGGGGTTTGCCGATAGTCAGTTTGCTCAACTAAGGTCCCACTTGTAAGTGAAAATGCAACACAACACACATTCCCCCTTGAGCGGCGTGCCGGACCAACCGTGTGAGGGTGCAACACGAACATGGCAGGCTTTTCCTTTTGAACTTGTAACTTGTAAAATTTGGTTCTGCTCCATGGCGCGACTGATAGATAGAAATAATGATTTTCCCTAGAGTAATGAGAAGTTTTGTTCTGGCGTGGTTCATGCATGGAGTACGTACAAAATTATGAAGTTGATGTGAAAGGTAAGTTTCGGTGTCAAAACCGGCGGATCTCGGGTAGGGGGTCCCAAACTGTGCGTCTAGGCGGATGGTAACAGGAGACAAGGGACACGATGTTTTACCCAGGTTCAGGCCCTCTTGAGGGAGGTAAAACCCTACGTCCTGCTTGATTAATATTGATGATGTGTGTTACAAGAGTGGATCTACCACGAGATCAAGGAGGCTAAACCCTAGAAGCTAGCCTATGGTATGATTGTTGTTCGTCCTAAGGACTAAAGCCATCCGGTTTATATAGACACCGGAGAGGGCTAGGGTTACACAGAGTCGGTTACAATGGTAGGAAATCTACATATCCGTATCGCCAAGCTTGCCTTCCACGCCAAGGAAAGTCCCATCCGGACACAGGACGAAGTCTTCAATCTTCTGTCTTCATAGTCTTGGAGTCCGGCCGATTGATGATAGTTCGGCTATCCGGACACCCCCTAGTCCAGAACTCCCTTAGTAGCCCCTAAACCAGGCTTCAATGACGACGAGTCCGGCGCGCATGTTGTCTTCGGCATTGCAAGGCGGGTTCTTCCTCCGAATAATTTATGGAAGATTGTGAACACCAGGATAGTGTCCGACTCTGCAAAATAAATTCCACGTACCACCGTAGAGAGAATAACATTTCACAAGTTCAATCTGCTGACGTATTTTGTGGCGTGACGTCACACCTCTACCAAGCCTTTACTCAAATTGTTTTTATTGTTCCACCTCAGCGCATTTAGCGAGGCGGTTTCCTTGGCACGTCTTGTCGAAGCAGAGATCGTGTTCCCCTTATTCCGGGATTCCCATCAATATGGACGTGGGTAACCCAACCGCGCCCGTTGCCACACCCCCTCCATCAAAGGCGGGTTCCAAACAGTCACGGGGACGGCTCTTGGTATTCTCCCTCTTTATAATGAGGCCAAGGCCCGTTCTTTTCCTTCAATCCTCTATTGAATCCGCCCCTCGCCCCGAGTTCCAACACCCAGGGCTCCATATTCGGCGGGGCGGTTATAAGTAAGAGGGCCAATGCTCCATGGCCCGAGGGCTCTTTTCAGGAGGAGCTCGGCTTGTGGCAACAGGAGTGGTTCTATAACACCGCTCCCAGGGGCAGCAGGCAGAGGCTGCCGCCCGTCTTCCGCTCGGGCCCTCCACAGCGGCTGACGTCATGGGTCAACAAGGGGCGTGACTGGGGGCCATCTAAGGACGTTGCCCTGTTGTAGGACCGGATTCGAGGCCTCCAAGAAAGGGAGATCAATCTGGCCATAGTGGTACAGGTTATGCTGATCCGGCGCCTACTGCCCTGCAAACGTCGCCCCCTCCGCCTGTGGGAATTTAATCCGGAGGGGCCACGAGCTCTTTAACACTTCATGGGTTTGACACCCGTGGAGATGTACAAACTGTTCTTCGGATCGCAAGAGATGCGTCCGGAATTGACCAAGGATGCTGGCCTAAGCTGCAATCGCCCGGACACTCAAGTAAGTAGCCCTGTGTCCGGACACATCGTCCATTCATTTACTGTGGATTTGCCTTTTAACCAGCTATCCCTTGGACAGGAGTGGATAGCGCAAGCAAAGCTGATACGGTGTCCGGCCCCCCCTCCCTGAGACCACACAGGATCCCGTGTTAATCAAAATGTTAGAGGTTGCACCTTCGGAGGAGGGCGAAGAAGGGCACAGGGGAACTACCACCATAGCCACGGAGGCTTTTAGTAAGGGAGGAATCGAGAGTCCCTCCTCCCATGGGGATAAGAGGACCGCTTCCGAGGACCCGGAGGCCAAGGCCTCAAAGCGGGGAAAGAAATCTGTACCAGAAGGTCGTGTGCCGGGAAGAGCCCCGGCCGTACTGTCTCCTCGGAGGAATCAGCCCTCTAGCAAGCCGTAAGTAAAAAGGGGGAATTTTGTAATAGTGGACATCCCCGTTTAATTTCTAAGGGTAACCGAAGTTTTCACCTTGTAGTTCGGATCTCAGCCCATCTCAGCACAGCTCATCTTCGGGAGATCTTCGTCCGGAGATGATGGAGAGTGAAACGCTTCCATCTGCCGCCCTGTCGTGCGGGGCGGGCGACCCTGAGGTGTCGTCACAGAGGGTCTCCTCGAGTCCGGCGGGGCCGAAGAGTTCGGCACCCATTGGAGTACGGCCGGTGGAGCTGCAGGATTTGCTTAAGAGGGCGTCCATCTCAGAAGATCACCGCACATTAATGGGTATGGTGATTGAGAGGATCTCGTCCGCCGAAAGCAGGTTGTGTGAGGCCGTCGGAAGTTTGCTGACAGGATTTGAGGTACACAAAAAATGACATACCTTTTGATAGTTTTGCACATGAAGTGCGCCCTGTATAGATAGTAGCCCCTGAGACTTGGTATGTTGTCGAAAGCGGCAGCGTGCCGAGGATCATAATCTCAGTTATAGATTGTCGCCTTTCCTATGCAGGTGGCGGAACGTTCGGTGGCCAGCCGGAATGATGGATTTGCCGAGCTGAAGAGGCAACTCGACGTTGCGGATGCGGACATCTCGCTGGTCAATAAACGACTCGATGAGTCACAAGGTATGTGGTTGCTCTGCGGTCGCCTAGTAAGGGAGCTGACACCCATTCCTTACAATTTGTATGCCTGATGTAGGTAGTGCTGCTGCTGTGGAAGGCCTTCGAGCAGAACTTGCTCGGGCCAAGGAGCAAGCCAGAAAAAGCGAGGCGGCTGCCTCGAAGGCAGCGGAAGAGCTAGAAGCCGAGAAGGCTGCTCACTGCCGAAGCAGGGAGGAGATGGCCGGAATGGCCACGAAATTAAAAGTTGCTACCGACCGCCTGGAGGTTCTTGAAGGAGAAGGCCGAGCGGAGCAAGAGGACCTGAAGAAGGCCGACGCCGAAGCCAAGGATGCCCGTAGTGCGATGCGGGCTATGAAGGAGGAATTGCGTCAGGTCGGAGACATTGTGGCTGGAAAGCCCTTTATGCTGCGTAGGAAGTTCACGGATCCGAAGTATGCTCAGCTGGGCCGATTGTACGGTGTAGAGGATCCTTATCTGGACTTGGCGGCGAGTGCGGCGGACGCAGTCGTGCACTTTGGAAGCCAGGAGGATCATGAAATGGAAGAGCTTTTCTGGTCTCAATTCCATAGTCCGGAGCGTCCACTTCCGTTGAGTGATCGGCTGGTTGAGTGGGTTGAGCTGAATAGATTGTCCGGACTTGCCATGACGGATGTGGTCGCTCATCTGTGGCCGAAAAGGCCCAAGCCGAAGAGTTATTTTGGCTTGTTGCAGCAATTCCTTGGGGCGGTGCCGTGTATTGGGGCGATGAAGCGGTCGGCATGCATAGAAGGTGCACGGATGGCTCTCTCCCGCGGTAAGACATACTGGGCGGAGATGGATGCCACCGCTGTTGCATCCCGGGGTTCGGACAAAAGCCGATTCCCCACCGAGCACTATTTTGAGGAAGTCCTGCAGGGCGCTCATATAATAGAGTCGCAGTGCTCGAAAGATGTTATGTTTGAATGACATGTATGATTTCTGAGATCATGTTTATAATGCAATAACTTTTTATACTTGTGTGTTCAAGTATTGAACTATCTCCTGTGCGGCTGTATGTTTATGTATAATCTGAAAGATGGCAGTCTTTGGCTTCAGCCCCCACGCACATGGTGCGGGGGTATTTGCAAAAAGAAAAGCGCTTTTGCACACTTAATCCAACGTCTTGGTCCTTTTAAGGAGGTGATAGCGTAGCAAACTAGGCAACCGGACTATAATGCTTTATCACTTTCACTTAGCCATAGGAGCTCGAATGTGGGGCTACTATATAGCCCCTGGTGGCACCGCTCTTCCTGAACTTGGGGCGCGTATGTGCCTGACCGGGAAGCGGTCCTTCATCAAAGCGGAGGAATTCTAAACATTCCAATGGTCGATCGAGTGGTTGACCAGTCTCTCGCTATATCATGACAGTCAGTTTTCGGCTTTCTCTACTGAGGTACTCGTCCGGCCGAACCGGGGCTCAATCGCAGTAGTTCTCCTGGTGCCGCGTTAGCTGATGATGCGGAACGTAAGGCAGCAAAACACAGGAGCCGGGCAAACCCAACATTTGACCAAAGACATGATTCAGAGCTGATGCATATAAGGCCTAACTTGAGACGCCGAACACTCCCTGAGGTGTTCGGTCTTTATGATACCGGGCAGAACAATGCCCTAAGCCCCTTGTGTCCAGGTATAGGCGGGAACTTCTGACGCGGCCATGCCAAAATGCCAGCCTCCTCCTCGGCTATGGTGGGAAACCGGGGGATGTGTATCAACAAGAGACAATAAGAAAGGTTTACGCAGGGTCTTAATCTGAAAAGAATCCTTGCAACGGGTCCCTGCTGCACGTCTGCGCCTGTGTCTCCGTTGTGCTGTATCCTGGACGGGTGTAGCACGTGCGTCATCTGTAAAAGAGAAGGACTTAGTTTCCAAGAAATATCGTGCAGAAGTTGTATTAAAATAGAATAAAATGAAGAAAGTTGAGCTTGATTGGCTCTCATCATTTATACACGCGGCCCCTTATGAAGGGGGTATGCGGCTGGGAAGCCCCTTGTTTAGTAACGCCGGACTCGCCTAACCATGTCCGAGGTCTGAATGACCTGTTTTTAGGGGCTTTGACCTGCAAGGTCTGATTAGTGTGTGGCTGTTGAAGCAGTCTCATGTTCTCCGTGGTCGAGGAACACTCGGAGTTACTTTTTAATGAAATTATGCCACGTTGACCGGACATTCTTAAGCGTGAAAAACGCGTAATGTGGTATTGCATTAGGGGTGGCGATAGCTGCGCGCCCCAATAGTGCTTAAGGGCTACTGTTTGAATGGGGCGATGGAGAGTGAGCTTTTCGCGACGGAGGTTGTCGGATGAACCGAACACAACCTCTGGTGGTACAGAGCCTGTATAATTGTCTTAAAGGCCTGGCGTCACTCCTTTGAAGGAAGTGCTGCTACGGCGAATTTTGGTAGGGTCTATCCCCATTCTGCGGGCGGTGTCCTGGTATTGCAGGTGCCGCGCTGTCTTTTCGTGTTATCACATGAAGTGAGTTCACTGTTTTGACTTCTAGTGGGAAAGTCTTCTGTTTTTCGGAGTGCTGCTTTTGGGTTTCGTCACTTTCGCTTGGTGTGTCGAGCCCCTTGTGTTCGGCATTAAGTCGGCCGGACTGTTTGAAGACCCAACAATCTCTGTGGGTATGGTTTGCAGGCTTCCCGGAGGTACCATGTATTTGACATAGTCTATCCAGAATCTTGTTTAGGTTGGATAGCTCGTCACTGTTGTCCTTGAGGGGCAGTGTTTTGTTGTTTGGCCGAGAGCTTTTGAATCCGGCGTTGACTACCGTACTATTTGGGCCATTTTCCTTATTCCGGCGCTGATCTTTTCTGCGCCATGATTTCCCATTTCCATCCCTAACTTCGGATGTACTCGGGTCGCTGGTGCTGCATCTAGCCAGCCAGCTGTCTTCCCCTGCGCAAAAGCGGGTCATGAGGCTTGTTAGTGCGGCCATTGTTCTTGGTTTTTCCTGGCCGAGGTGTCTGGCAAGCCATTCGTCTCGGACGTTGTGTTTAAAGGCTGCTAAGGCTTCAGCGTCCGGACAGTCGACTATTTGGTTCTTTTTAGTGAGGAACATGTTCCAGAATTTGCGTGCTGAATCTCCGGGCTGTTGAGTTATGTGACTTAAATCGTCTGCATCCGGAGGGCGGACATAGGTCCCCTGAAAATTTGCTCGAAACGCATCCTCAAGCTCTTCCCAACTTCCAATGGTATTTTCTGGGAGGCTTTTAAGCCAGTGCCGAGCTGGACCTTTGAGCTTGAGGGGTAGGTATTTTATGGCATGGAGATCGTCTCCTCTGGCCATATGTATGTGTAGGATGTAATCCTCAATCCAGACTCCGGGGTCTGTTGTTCCATCATATGCTTCTATGTTTACGGGTTTGAATCCCGCTGGAAATCCATGATCCAGTACCTCGTCGGTGAAACATAGTGGGTGTGCGGCACCCCTGTATTTGGGTGTGGCGTTGTCTTCAAATGCTCGGCGGGTTATGTTGCTTCCTGGAGTCTTCTTTTTTGGCCCATAAATAGATCTGACTGGGTCGTCCTTTTTCCGAGGATCTTTATGCTGATCATGTGTCGGCTTATGTGCGGCGCCCCTTGTTGCTCTTGGCCTGTCATCTGGTCGTCTATCCGGCCAGGCGGCTTCTTTCTTTTTTGACTGCGGGGGCTCTAAGGCCTTCTCGTCAAATTCGGGCAACAGCTTGTGCTTCGGGTAGCTCTTTGTCTGGTGACTAGCTCCATGTTTATCTGCGCTGTTGAGTACTTTGCTCCATCTCATTCCGAGTGCGTCCTCCGCTGTTTTGAGCTTCCGCTTTTGCTTCTTCAAACTTCTTGCAGTGGCGACGAGCCTTTTATGAATATTTGTATACTCTGGTGATGTGAGATCATCTTCGCCGGGGATGGGTTGCTTGTCCAGTTCATGTCCGGCTGGCTGCTTGTTGACATGTGCGTCGTCCACTGCTTCGCCCTGCTCTAGGGCCGGGTCCGTATGGGTGCCATTTTTATCGAGGCCGGTCTTTGCGCGGCGCTTGCGTTGCCGTTTTGGTTGTTTGTTGGGGGAGTTGTCCTTCGCCACGTCCCATTTTTCCTCATTATTGCTTCCTTTTGGTGTATCCACCATGTATACGTCGTGAGTTGGGGTGGCTTTTCCGTGCCCGGTAGGCGCTGGTTCTTGGTCGTCTCCGGCATCGTCGTCCATACCATAGATGTCTTCGGAGTCATAGTTTGGCATGTCGGTTAGATCGTCGACAGTGGCTATTAATTGGGCGGTGGGTGGGCTTTGAATTTCTTCGTCGTCCGCATCCCAACTGTCATGACCACAGTCCGGCCAGGGCTCTCCTGATAATGAGAGATACTTTAGCGAACTCAAGATGTCGCCGAAAGCTGAGTGTTGAAAGATGTCTGCTGTGGTGAATTCCATGACCGGCACCCAATCGGATTCGATCGGAGGGGGCGCGGGAGGTTCGGAGTCCGGCAAGGAGTCCGGCGCCTCAGAGTCACGGGCTTCATGAGGGACAAGGTCATTGTTCGGCTCTATCGCTGTAGGGGTTGCAGCTCCCGAGGCGGTGTCTAGCCATCCGTCCTCGACCTGCGCCGCCGGCTCCAAATTGATGATCGGAGCGGGCTCGAGTGCGGCCTCCAGGGTACTGTCCGGCTGCAGAGCTAAATCATGCTCGCCGTGACAGTGCGGCACGCTCGGTTGTGGCTCGAATCCATCGAGGATCAAGTCCCCGCGGATGTCAGCCGTGAAGTTCAAACTTCCAAATCTGACCTGACGGCCAGGGGCGTAGCTTTCGATCTGCTCTAGACGGCCAAGCGAATTGGCCCGCAGTGCGAAGCCGCCGAATACGAAGATCTGTCCGGGGAGAAAGGTCTCACCCTGGACTGCGTCGTTGATGATGGTCGAAGAAGCCATCGAGCCTATCGATGACGACACAGAGGAACTCTCAATGAAAGCACCAATGTCGGTGTCAAAACCGGCGGATCTCGGGTAGGGGGTCCCGAACTGTGCGTCTAGGCGGATGGTAACAGGAGACAAGGGACACGATGTTTTACACAGGTTCGGGCCCTCTTGATGGAGGTAAAACCCTACGTCCTGCTTGATTAATATTGATGATGTCTGTTACAAGAGTGGATCTACCATGAGATCAAGGAGGCTAAACCCTAGAAGCTAGCCTATGGTATGATTGTTGTTCGTCCTAAGGACTAAACCATCCGGTTTATATAGACACCGGAGAGGGCTAGGGTTACACAGAGTCGGTTACAATGGTAGGAAATCTACATATCCGTATTGCCAAGCTTGCCTTCCACGCCAAGGAAAGTCCCATCCGGACACGGGATGAAGTCTTCAATCTTCTATCTTCATAGTCTTGGAGTCCGGCCGATTGATGATAGTTCGGCTATCCGGACACCCCCTAGTCCGGAACTCCCTCAGTAAGATAATTACTAGTAGTACCATATATTACTACATGGATTTGACAGAAAGATAAAAATACATACAAATCCATCAACGACATCCTCACGCCCTAGTGCACCGGGTCACCAACCGACGTGTGAGGAGCAGCGGCGTCCGCGGCGAGCTCAACGTGCTTCTGAACAATGCCGTCCAAGGTTGCCCCGCGGTCCAAGAAGGCCAGCGTCCTATCATCGTCCTCTTGCATGTAGTAGTCCTTGTGGATGATTTGCACGTAGACGTGGGTGATTGTGTTGATAGTGTCTTGTTGCGCTAGGCACTGCGCAGCAAGCGCAACCTCGAGGTGGACATTCTCCATCGTGACGGCGGGCAGTCGCAGGGCCACCAGTGCGTTGAAGAGGTTGTCACCATAGTGGCTGTTGAGGGTGGCGGGCATCGCAGAGCCTGGGCGCGTGGGCTGGAGGCGTACATCAAGGTTGTCCGTGAGCTTCTTGACGATGGTGAACTTGTCGAGGAAGCCGACGAGGACCTTGTTGAACAAGGAGATGAAGCTTTCGTCCAAGCGGCCCCTCGCCATGGCGTCCTCAAGCACTACCTGGAGACGTTCATCGATGCTAGGCCGCAGGCCGGCGTCGTGGACCATCTGGCACAGTCGGCTGATGCTCACGCTCATCACCTCCATGGGTCTAGCTTAGCTTCTAGTCAGCTGTCTTGCAATTGGAGTGATCACTCTTGCCCTTGGTTAGCGTGCGTAGGTGCGTAGGATTTCGTACTAGATTGGACTGGCGGGGAGCCTTTATATGAGAAGTACAGACTGCGTTGAATTCACGTGCGTGTTGGCCATCTACTCCTCAGCCCTCTACTGCACCTGCCTTTGGCTGTATGACAGGTGGGCCAGCCACCCGTTGTGCCCACGTGTCATGCACCCAAAGGCAGGTGCAGTAAGTCAATGAAGCTGCGTCCCCCTCCATGCCGGTGCAGTATAGTCATCTCACTGGACCTCTAGTTGGCGCCAAACGAGAGAACTTTGATGTTTACTGGTTTATTGGTCCCCTTTGCATTTTGCGCCAAGTTTTGACCTTTGATTTAACTAATAAAATGTTAATGCGTGTAACCAAAAATGTTGTGTAAGTCACCTTACGAAAACCAAATAATCCCAAAACACTTAGGCATGGTACATTAACTCCCTCGTCGTGTCGGTGTACAGAAGTACGGGTTCTACTTCGTACCCCTTTACCTGTGCACGGGCAGTCAGAGCCCCACCCAAGGCCACACTCAGTAGGGCAGGTGAGAGAAGCCGAAGCCACAAGGCGATCAGAGCAACGCCAAGACAGAAACACAAAGAGCAAGAGGGCGAGGTGGACTCCCTGGCAAGACCCTTGCCGGGGCGGCCTCCATGGCCCCGGCAAGGACCTTGCCGGGGCGGCCTCCACGGTCCTGACAAGGACCTTGCCGGGGTGAATCGCCCAATACCAACAAAGCGCGCCACCCTTGAGCCCAAGTTTTCCAACACCATCAACCATAATTAGAACCAAGGCTCGGGAGGCACCTCCATGGTGGCATGCAGATCTTTGTGAAGATCATTAACACCCAATATCAAATGAGGACCAGGAGACGAGACCCCCGGCAACATCCTTGCTGGGGACGACCGCAGTGCCGCGGCAAGACCCTTGCCGAGGACATCAATGAGGCCGCGGCCAGGCCCGCGTGCACCAAGACCCCACCGTCGTTCCCATGCAGCTGCCAGCCCAGCCAGCCAGGCGGGCACATGCGTGGCGACGTGCGGTCCCGAGGCCAAGTCAGCAAGCACCTGCGTGATGGCATGCAGATCTTCGTGAAGACGCTACCACGGCGCCACTTCAGTAGCCTGCCAGCCTACATGGCGTCGCCCGCCTCGCTGGCCTAGACACGCGTTGGAGCAGGGCGAGTGGGCGATAAAGCAGGGGGACACCTCAGAGGCGCATTTAATGCATCTTATCCCATAATGGCAAGGGATAGACATAGCTATTGTACCCTTTCCACCTGCTGTATGCTACTGTGGCGCCTCCTTCGACTATAAAAGGAGGCCCAAGGCATACTGGAAAGGGATTCGGCTCTTCGAGCAAGTCACGCTCGATAGCTAGTTCAAGAATACTGATATACATACCAAAGCAGGACTAGGGTATTACGCGATCCCCGCGGCCCGAAGTTGGGCAAACAAACTTTTGTGCTGGCTCTTAGACCTGCTCTTCTTACAACCCCGCGCCCGCCGACCACAGTAGGGATCCTGTTGATCCCATAGCTGTTGTTCTCACCGACATCTTTGGCGCACCAGGTAGGGGGCGCAGTTGTGTGATACGTCTCCAACGTATCTATAATTTTTGATTGTTCCATGCTATTATATTACCCGTTTTGGATGTTTATGGGCTTTACTTTACACTTATATATCATTTTTGGGACTAACCTACTAACTGGAGGCCCAGCCCGAATTGCTGTGTTTTTGCCTATTTCAGTGTTTCGAAGAAAAGGAATAGCAAACAGAGTCCAAATGGAATGAAACCTTCGGGAGAGATCTTTTTGGAACAAACGTGATCCAGAGGACTTGGAGTGGAAGTCAAGAAACAAGCGAGGCGGCCACGAGGGTGCCCAGCGTGCCCCCTATAGGTGGGTGCGCCCCCCACCCTCGTGGGCCCCTCGAGCGTCCACCGGCCTACTTCTTCCTCCTATATATACCCACGTACCCTGAAATCGTCGAGGAGCACCACGAAAAACTATTTCCACCGCCATAACCTTTTGTATCCGCGAGATCCCATCTTGGAGCCTTCGTCGGTGCTCCGCTGGAGGGGGAATCGACCATGAGGGCCTCTACATCATCTCCAAGGCCCTTCCGATGAGTTGTGAGTAGTTTACCACAAACCTCCGGGTCCATAGTTATTAGCTAGATGGCTTCTTCTCTCTCTTTGAATCTCAATACAAAGTTCTCCTCGATCTTCTTGGAGATCTATTCGATGTAACTCTTTTTGTGGTGTGTTTATTGAGATCCGATGAATTGTGGGTTTATGATCAAGTTTATCTATGAGAAATATTTTAATCTCCTCTGAATTCTTTTATGTGTGATTAAGTTATCTTTGCAAGTCTCTTCGAATTATTAGTTTGGTTTGGCCTACTAGATTGATCTTTCTTGCAATGGGAGAAGTGCTTAGCTTTGGGTTCAATCTTGTAGTGTCCTTTCCCAGTGACAGCAGGGGCAGCAAGGCACGTATTGTATTGTTGCCATCGAGGATAAAAAGATGGGGTTTATATCATATTGCATGAGTTTATCCCTCTACATCATGTCATCTTTCTTAATGCATTACTCTGTTCTTTATGAACTTAATACTCTAGATGCATGCTGGATAGTGGTTGATGTGTGGAGTAATAGTAGTAGATGCAGGCAGGAGTCGGTCTACTTGTCACGGACGTGATGCCTATATACATGATCATGCCTAGATAATCTCATAATTATTCGCTTTTCTATCAATTTCTCGACAGTAATTTGTTCACCCACCGTAATACTTATGCTATCTTGAGAGAAGCCACTAGTGAAACCTATGGCCCCGGGTCTATCTTTATCATATAAGCTTTCAATCTACTTATATTTGCATCTTTAATTTTCCAATCTATATCATGAAAATACCAAAAATATATTTATCTTATCATATTATCTCTATCAGATCTCACTTTCGCAAGTGGCCGTGAAGGGATTGGGAACCCCTTTATTGCGTTGGTTGCGAGTTCTTGTTTGTTTGTGTAGGTGCGTGGGACTTTTGAGGAGCCTCCTACTGGATTGATACCTTGGTTCTCAAAAACTGAGGGAAATACTTACGCTACTTTGCTGCATCACCCTTTCCTCTTCAAGGAAAACCAACGCAAGCTCAAGACGTAGCAAGAAGGATTTCTGGCACCGTTGCCGGGGAGTTCTTCGCTCAAGTCAAGACATACCAAGTACCCATCACAAACTCATCTTCCTCGCATTACATTATTCGGCATTTGCCTCTTGTTTTCCTCTCCCCCGCTTCACCCTTGCCGATTTATTTGCCCTCTCTTTCCCAATCTCCTCTCTCATTCTCTTTCCTTTTTGTTTGCTCGCCGTCATGTCTGAAATTGGGGAGATTATCGTCGATACGGATAATAATGATAACATGGAAAATTCTAATGCTCCTGCTCAGGAACCCCCTATCTTACACACTAAAAAGTTTCGAATCAGTAGTGGTAATATTATTGGAAAAGGGGTTATTCAAGATTTCTTTACTTGTGTCGGTGCTTTACCTTCTATGGGAAGTTCTATCTTGCATAGAACTAGTAGTCTTGCGGATGCTATCACCATGCTTATAGTTGAACTTGAAAGACAGTTTATGCACATGCATCCTTGCATACAAAGAATTTTCCTAGAATTTTCTAATACTGAGCGTTATTCTGTTAAGTGTGCAGCTACTATCTTTTTGGCACATGAGTTTAGATTTATAGTAAAAGGAGCCAAAGAAATTTTTGCGCACTATAGGGTGGACGTCGGCCGTCCTCCCATAGAGGTGATCCTCTTCGATCAAGAGGAAATTATGCGTTTCCAATCTTTGGACTATATTGCTTTTAATGAAAACCTTAGAAAAAAAAGGTTCCTACCGCTGTTCTAGTTGATAAAATTTCTGAACTCAATAATGATTTTGCTATTCGAAATAATGAGCTAGGGTACTCTGTTGAGTGTAGACTCAAGAGGTTTTTTCAAAAGAATATTTATAATGATGAATTGGTTGTGCAATATGAAGGGCCAAGGGAGGAACCCATACCTCTTGAGATTGATCTCGGGGACTTTTTTCCCATTAAATTTAGCCCTTTTGATTACTTTTGCTTGCCTCAAAGAAAACTTGCTGCTGAACGTAGAGAATATGAGATGAGCTTTCGTGATCTATCTTATTATTATGGCACTACTTAGATCTATCCTCGCTTTTATGCCTAGCTTGGGGCGTTAAACAATAGCGCTAGTTGGGAAGCAACCCAATTTTATTTTAGTTTTTAGTTTTTTGCTTCTGTTTAGTAATAAATTTTTCATCTACCTTCTATTTAGATGTGTTTTCATGTTTTAATTAGTGTTTGTGCCAAGTAGGACCTATAGGATAACCTATGGTGTTAGTTAATTTGATTCTGCCGAAAAACAGAAACTTTGCACGCACGAAAATAATTTTAGTAATTCATGGAAACGTGCTTTTGCGTTGATTATTTTTGTTGTAGATCAATAGACAAATTTCCCAGGACTTCCTATTTTGGTAGGATTTTTAGAGTTCCAGAAGTATTCGAGAGTTACAGATTGCTACAGACTGCTCTGTTTTTGCCAGATTCTGTTTTTCGTGTGTTGTTTGCTTATTTTAATGCATCTATGGGTAGTATGTAGGGTATGAACCATAGAGAAGTTGGAATATAGTAGGTTTAACACCAATATACATAGAGAATGAGTTCATTACAGTACCTTATGTGGTGGTTTTTCTTTCTTGCACTAACAGAGCTTATGAGATTTCCTGTTGAGTTTTGTGTTGTGAAGTTTTCAAGTTTTGGGTAAAGATTTGATGGATTATGGAATAAGGAGTGGCAAGAGCCTAAGCTTGGGGATGCCCATGGCACCTCAAGATATTCAAGGATAACCAAAAGCCTAAGCTTGGGGATGCCCCAGAAGGCATCCCCTCTTTCGTCTTCGTCTATCGGTAACTTTACTTGGAGCTATATTTTTATTCGCCACATGATATGTGTTTTGCTTGGAGCGTCTTGTATGATATTAGTGTTTGCTTTTTAGATTACCACAATCATCCTTGCTTTACACACCTTTTGGGAGAAACCCACTTGTTTGGAATTTATTAGAATACTCTATGTGCTTCACTTATATCTTTTGAGCTAGATAATTTTGCTCTATGTGCTTCACTTATATTTTCTAGAGCACAGCGGTGGCTTAATTTTGAAGAAATTGTTGATCTCTCATGCTTCACTTATATTATTTTGAGAGTCTTTTAGAACAACATGGTATTTGCTATGGTTAAGAATTTGGTCCTAGAATGATGAGCATCCAAGTTGGGTATAATAAAAACTATCATAGAAAGTGCATTAAACATTATGATCAATTTGATGCTTGATAATTGTTTTGAGATATAAAGGTGGTAATGTCAGAGTCATGCTAGTTGGGTAATTATGAAATTGAGAAATACTTGTGTTGAAGTTGGCAAGTCCCGAAGCATGCACGTATGGTAAAAGTTGTGTGACAAATTTGTTGCATGGGGTGCTCTTTTAATTGTCCTCCTTATGAGTGGAGGTAGGGACCGCGATGGTTAACTCCTACCAACCCTTCCCCTAGGAGCATGTGTAGTAGTACTTTGCTTTGAGGGCAAGTAGACTTTTGCAATAAATATATGAGTTCTTTATGACTAATGTGAGTCCATGGATATATGCACACTCACCCTTCCACTTTGCTAGCCTCTATTATGCCGCACAACCTTCGCCGGTATCATGCACCCATTATTTACCTTCCTCAAAACAGCCACCATACCTACCTATTATGGCATTTCCATAGCCATTCCGAGATATATTGCCATGCAACTCTCCACCGTTCCGTTTATTATGACACGCTCCATGATTGTCATATTGCTCTTTGCATGATCATGTAGTTGACATTGTATTTGTGGCAAGGCCACCTTCATAAATTTCCATACATGTCACTCTTGCTTCATTGCATATCCCGATACACTGCCGGAGGCATTCATATAGAGTCATATTTTGTTCTAAGTATTGAGTTGTAATTTTTGAGTTGTAAATCAATAAAAGTGTGATGATCTTCATTATTAGAGCATTGTCCCAAGTGTGGAAAGGATGATGAAGACTATGATTCGCCCACAAGTCGGGATGAGACTTCGGATTTTAAAAAAGAGAGGCCAGAGAGCTCACCAAATAAAAAAAGAGGCCAAAGAGGCCACCAAATAAAAAAAAGAGAGAAAAGAGAGAAGGGACAATTGCTACTATCTCTTTTCCACACTTGTGCTTCAAAATAGCACCATGATCTTCATGATAGAGAGTCTCCTATGTTGTCACTTTCATATACTAGTGGGAATTTTTTATTATAGAACTTGGCTTGTATATTCCAATGATGGGCTTCCTCAAAATGCCCTAGGTCTTCGTGAGCAAGCAAGTTCGATGCACACCCACTTAGTTTCTTTTGTTGAGATTTTCATACATTTATAGCCCTAGTGCATCCGTTGCATGGCAATCCCTACTCACTCACATTGATATCTATTGATGGGCATCTCCATAGCCCGTTGATACGCCTAGTTGATGTGAGATTATCTTCTCCCTTTTTTGTCTTCATAACCACCACCATATACCACATATAGTGCTATGTCCAGGGCTTGCGCTCATGTATTGCGTAAGAGTTCAAAAAGCTGAAGCGCGTTAAAAAGTATGAACCAATTGCTTGGCTGAAACCGGGGTTGTGCATGATGGGAGTATTTTGTGTAATGAAAATGAAGCATGGCCTAACTATATGATTTTGTAGGGATAAGCTTTCTTTGGCTATGCTATTTTGATAAGACATGATTATTTGTTAGTATGCTTCAAGTATTACTATTTTTATGTTTTATAAGATTTTATCTTGAATCATTTGGATCTGAACAATCATGCCACAATAAAGAAAATTACACTGAGAATTATGCTAGGTAGCATTCCACATCAAAAATTCTGTTTTTATCATTTACCTACTCGAGGACGAGCAGGAATTAAGCTTGGGGATGCTTGATACGTCTCCAACGTATCTATAATTTTTGATTGTTCCATGCTATTATATTACCCATTTTGGATGTTTATGGGCTTTACTTTACACTTTTATATCATTTTTGGGACTAACCTACTAACCGGAGGCACAACCCAAATTGCTGTTTTTTTTGCCTATTTCAGTGTTTTAAAGAAAAGGAATATAAAATGGAGTCCAAACGGAATGAAACCTTCGGGAGCGTTCTTTTTGGAACAAACATGATCCAGAGGACTTGGAGTGGAAGTCAAGAAACAAGAAAGGCGGCCACGAGGGTGCCCGACGCGCCCCCTACAGGTGGGTGCGCCCCCCACCCTCGTGGGGCCCTCGAGCGTCCACCGACCTACTTCTTCCTCCTATATATACCCACGTACCCTGAAACCATCGGGGAGCACCATGAAAAACTATTTCCATCGCCGTAATCTTCTATATCCACGAGATCCCATCTTGGAGCCTTCGTCGGCGCTCCGTTGGAGGGGGAATCAACCACGGAGGGCCTCTACATCATCTCCAAGGCCCTTCCGATGAGTTGTGAGTAGGTTACCACAGACCTTCGGGTCCATAGTTATTAGCTAGATGGCTTATTCTCTCTCTTTGAATCTCAATACAAAGTTCTCCTCGATCTTCTTGGAGTTCTATTCGATGTAACTCTTTTTGCGGTGTGTTTCTCGAGGTCCGATGAATTGTGGGTTTATGATCAAGTTTATCTATGATAAATATTTGAATCTCCTCTGAATTCTTTTATGTGTGATTAAGTTATCTTTGCAAGTCTCTTTGAGTTATCAAATTTTTTTGGCCTACTAGATTGATCTTTCTTGCAATGGGAGAAGTGCTTAGCTTTGGGTTCAATCTTGCGGTGTCCTTTCCCAGTGACAGCAGGGGCAGCAAGACATGTATTGTATTGTTGCCATCGAGGATAAAAAGATGGGGTTTATATCATATTGCCTGAGTTTATTCCTCTACATCATGTCATCTTTCTTAATGCGTTACTCTGTTCTTTATGAACTTAATACTCTAGATGCATGCTAGATAGCGGTTGATGTGAGGAGTAATAGTAGTAGATGCAAGCAGGAGTTGATCTACTTGTCACGGACGTGATGCCTATATACATGATCATTCCTAGATAATCTCATAATTATTCGCTTTTCTATCAATTGCTCGACAGTAATTCGTTCACCCACTGTAATACTTATGCTATCTTGAGAGAAGCCACTAGTGAAACCTATGGCCCCAGGTCTATCTTTTATCATATAAGCTTTCAATCTACTTTTATTTGCATCTTTACTTTTCCAATCTATATGATAAAAATACCAAAAACATATTTATCTTATCATATTATCTCTATCAGATCTCACTTTCGCAAGTGGCTGTGAAGGGATTGACAACCCCTTTATTGTGTTGGTTGCGAGTTCTTGTTTGTTTATGTAGGTGCGTGGGACTTTTGAGGAGCCTCCTACTGGATTGATACCTTGGTTCTCAAAAATTGAGGGAAATACTTACGCTACTTTCCCGCATCACCCTTTCCTCTTCAAGGAAAACCAACGCAAAGCTCAAGACGTAGCATTGTGAAAATCTGGTCTGGCAGCTCTTCATCGCCGTGGTTTCCAAGGAAGAAGACGATCGAACGGGCGGCATCACCTGCGAGTGATGTGAGCGCTCGTGCGACGACAGAAAAGCTAAGTCACGTAAAAACTTCGAACAAGTCTTTCCATATAAGGTTATTCTCCCTGAAGATCTTTCCCTCTGTATACGAAACCTGCACGCAATGGGGCCCTTCCACTATTGGCAACGCCTTCGTTCTGTTTCGAGTCTGCTCAACAGTTCGAGAACGGCAGGGTAGCATTCCTCCATTGGCAATGCTCTCGTTCTGTCTCAAGTCCCCTCGATAGCTCGAGCGGCCGCGCTGAGAATGGGAAGGTTGTTCGCCTGGCCGCACACACACCCAGCAGGCTATTGGGGATCCATCCTCGAGGTGCCACGACATGGGTTTACGCACCGGCAAGCCTACCGAATTAACGTAGGGTGGACATATAGAGAAAGAACAAATTGGAAAATAACATGCATCATTTCAAAAGTACTGCAGGGTTATATTACATCAATTGTTGCCGCGGTTCTAACTAAAGATATGAATTGTCTTGGTCGTGAACCTACAGCGGCAACAAGAAACGGGGTGGCTAGTCCCGACGCTAGCTTTCGATCCTCTCGATCCCGTCGACGCGGCTGATGACGGGCTTGATATGCTCCTTGAGCGGCACGAGGTCCACGTCCTCCGGCAAGCTCTCCAGCGCGGCGTCGAAGTCGAGGTCGGGGTACCAGTACGCTAGCTTGGTGAGGACTTGGTCAGGGCACCCCAGCAAAGCTGTCGGGCCTCGTTGGCCAGAGAGCTCGCTCTGCTAGAGCGAAACTGCCTCAACGCTCCAAGAACACCCTCGAAGAACAGGGTCAGCCTGGCATTGGGGCTCAAATTCGGATCCAGCGTGTACCTCACGTCCGACATCCCCATGTCAGCCAGCTTCTCGGTGATCTTGTTGGTGACATCGACAAGGCGGCTGATCCAAAGGTTCTCGCCCTCCACTAAATCCTCGTGATTGGTGGCATCGTTCTTCCACAGCTGCCTATCAGTCTCCAGTCTCTTGGTCAAGGCCTCCTCCCGGGTTTTGGCCTCTGAAAGCATCCCCTCAAGACCCTCCAGCTTCAGCTTCAGGTCCTGAATGTACTCGTTGGCGCGAGTGAGCAGCTCGGCCTTGTCAAAGACTACGCCCTACGCCTGCGTCAAGGCGCAGTTGACCGAGTCCTTCTCCTTCGCCACCTACTCGGCCCTGGTCTTCAGGCCGTCCCGCTCCGCCTCCAGCTCCTTCACCTTGCCATCGTGGGCCAGAGCTTAAGCATCAAGTGCTTCTTTGTGCTTCCGCTCTAGCTCCTGGGTCCGCTGCGTGACAAGCCCCGTGACCTCCTCGTCCTTCCTATGGAGTATGGTGGCGAGCGCCGCCTCACGAGCGACGAGATCCTCCTCCTGGGAGTTCAGCTCAGCCTGGCGTTGGGACCAGGCAGCCTCTTCCCTTGGCGCCTCCTCGGCCTTCTCGATGTTGGCCTGCTTCAAGAGGAGCTCCTGCTGGCGCTCGGCCAGCTGGCCTTGAGCAGCCTTCAGCTCCTCGTGGGCCTAGCGGAACCAGGCCTGCGCCTCGGTAATACGCTCCCCGAGGTACACCTCTGCCTTGCCCGCCACCGCCTCCCTGGACTTCGCCCTGTCTAGACGGGCGCGGTGGAGTGCCTAGAGCTTCCAGAAGCTGGCGCCCATAGCCCAGAGAAGCTGCTCCTCCTGGGTGCCGTCGCCACTGGCGCTCAGTTCATCGACAACCTCGAGCCCGGCGGCGGCGAGCACCTCGTTGTCGAACACCTCCCCCTCGGCTGGCACCCTGGTGCTCGCCATCCCTGGAAGGTGGACGAACAGGTCGTCGCCCACCTTCAGGTACCTGCTCGAGCCAGAGGCAGCGGAGGAGGAAGGTTGATCGTCGACTACCTTCTCCTAGGCAGCGGCCTTGCCGGGCTCCCCAGCAGGCCCCTCGCTGGCCCCCTCGGCGGTGCCCTTGCCGGCCTCCTCCTCGGCGGCCTCCTCGGTCCCTCCGCCAGGCCCCTTGGCGGTGTCCTTGGCGGAGGTCTCGGTGGCCTCCTTAGCGGCGACCTTGTCGGCCTCGGTCACGGCGTCCTAGGCAACCTTCGTGATGATGGTGTCGATGTCCTCCTGGTCTGCCGGGGAGGGATCTGGATGCCAAAAGGGAGGATGAGGTGAGGCCAAGATCAAGGACCAAAAAAACAAACAACAAAAGATGAAGGAAAAGCAGGAACAAAAAGCGAGTGACTTACCCGTGCCGGGTTGAGAAGAAGTGGCCCCCTCCCCGCCAACATCTGTTGCCGGGACGGAGCCGCCAGTGCCCAAGTCCACCACCTCCTCCTCCTCCATGAGCATGGGCTCGGCACTTGGTGCCCTTGCCAGGGATGCCCCTTGGGGGGGTGTGGTTGATGGGGGTGGCATGTTGGAGGTGGCCCTCGGTGGCTCCTCCTGCTGTCGTCCTCTTCCTGCAGTCACGGCAAGGTCAGTGCCAAAAAGACGTGCACCGGTGCACATGGATAAGGAGTCAGGTGGTGGACGTACGCTGGGGGCTGAGCTAGGGGCTGCACCAGGGGCTGCTGTCCGAGCTGATTTCACCACCGGCGTGCGCGAAGCACCCGCCATCGGCTGATCGCCCGTCGATGCATTGGCCCTCTTCGCCACCCTCTGGGCCAGCGTCTCCGTGACCCTGCGAAGATAAAGACGAGTCACGAGAGGCAGTGCGGTTTGAAAAAGCGGGGGTGAAGAAGGGCAGACACTTACTCGTCGTCCACCTCCTCTCCCGCTGCCTTCCTCTTCCTTTTTGGGCTGAGAGACCCAATATTAAAGACGACCCAAGTGTCAACGTCTGCGGGAGGGGGAGAGGGGGATGGAGTCTGGCGGCACTTGGACGAAGAAGAAGTAGTCGCCTTCTTCTTCGCCGTCGCGACCCTCATTTGGAGCACGGGCTCCCCTGGGCCCCTTGCCGCAGCTCAGTCTTCCTGGGCCGGACCGGCTCGCCAGAGCCGGCCCGCCGCAGGACACGCCCTCTTCCCGTGGCCGGAGGTTCGTCGGACTCGGCCTCTCCCTCGGTCGACGACTCACGCACCTCCTCGGCGAGAGGAGCCCCGGTGTTGGCACCGCTGGCCTTCCCGGCAGCTTCGCCCACTAGGCGAGTTCCATCTCCTCCGCGGTCACGTTGTCTTCATCCTCCATGTCGCCAGCGCTGCCGGCCTCCATGGCGAGCTACGCCTCCGCCACCCTGGCAGCGATGTAGTTGATCTCCGCCTGGGTGGTCTCTGTGATGAGCAGCGGCTCCTCACGCTCGAAGTCCTTCGACAAGTTGTCGAAGAACTCCTGCACCTCGTGTGCCGGGGGCGCGACCCAAGACGGGTCAAGGCCATGTGCATTGAAGACCGGCATCATCTCAATAATGGCGGCTTGGCACGTGTTGTTGCTCAGCGGCAACACGCCTGACGACAACCCAAATAAAGGCCCCTTCATGGCCTTGCCGGCCTTTGCGGCCCTGCCGGTCCTCTCCACCCTACCGTCGGTGAACACGTCAAGCTGGAAGAGCCTCTGGCAGTGATGGGTGTTCCCCATCACTGTGAAGTTGTGCTTCATGCCGGGGCGGAGCCTCATGATGTCGGCCGCGTTCCTGAAATCCCAGGCCGGCCTCCCCTTGTTGTGCAGGCGATTCGACGGTGGATGAAGTCCGCCCCGATCATCTCAAGGGTGAGCCTGGCCGTGGTGAGATTATGGATCCTGGTGACGGCAATCGAGAGCTTCACGTCGTCGGCATCGACACTGCTCCAGTCATCGTAGAAAAGCGGCGGGCTCCGGCGAACCCGGCAGAACTCCGGCGGATTCTTCTCCTCGATCCAGCACCACCGACATCGCCACTCTTCCCAGCTCTCCTTGTGGGCACCCTCCGGATATGTGCCCCTCCCTTGGGCCCTCGGGATCCAAGAGATGCTCTCAGAGAGGACGCCCCCTAGCTGGAGGCGAGGGGAGAACTAGTGGCGGAAGGGCGCCATGCTGGGAAGCACCCCAATGAAGCCCTCGCAGAGGTGGGAGAAGAGCGCCATGTACGCCATGGCATTCGGCGTGAGGTCCAGAAGACAGAAACCAAAGGTGCGCATGACGTCGTTGAAGAAATCAGAAAAAGGGGGGCAAATCCCGCAGGAGAAGAAATCGACGAAGAACGGGTACCGAGTGGGGCCGGCGTCGCCACGGTCGGTGGGGATGATGCGCGTGGCAGGGTGCCCCATCGTCTCCGCCGCCCACAGAGGCCTGAAGACATCCTTGAGGTGGAACACATCGACCGACAACGGGGAGAAGCAGGCGAACTGTGCCCGCCGCGCTGCCACTTCGTTCTTCGGCGCCTCCTTCTCCACGACATCCTTGGCCGCCCCTTTGCCCTTTCCCTTGCCGGTCTTGGGCGCCATGGTGACTAGGCAAAGGTAGAGGATCAAGAGCAATGGGGGCACGGCAGCGACGAGCAGAGGCAAGCTCGAGGAAGAAGAATATGGGGACGACAATGCCGAGATTGGGGAAAATAGAGAGGGTAAAAGAGCAGCGCACCTGCGGTTATTCCTTTTTATGGGGAAGGCGCGTGCCGCCTCTTTACCATTTACTACGACGTGATGCATGCGTGCAGCAAACACCCCACACATGCATCCCACGTCACACACGGCCTTCCACGTCGTGCGTTTAACGCGGGTCGTGGGGAAGCGCAACGGGCAAAAAATCACCGCGGTAAAAACCGGCCCCGCCTGCCCGCGCACTGTTCAGGGCCTAGCCCAGCAACACGTCGCGCTTATGTGTGGCCCAGGCCCAGGGGCTCCTGTCGGTGTACATAAGTAGGGGTTCTACTTCGTACCCCTTTACCTGTGCACAGGCAGTCAGATCCACGCCCATGGCCACACTCAGCGGGGCTGGTGAGAGAAGCCAAAGCCACAAGGCGAGCAGAGAAACGCCAAGACAGAAACACAAAGAGCAAGAGGGTGAGGTGGACTCCCCTGGCAAGACCCTTGCTGGGGCGGCCTCCACGGCCCCGACAAGGACCTTGCCGGGGGGACTCACCCAACACCAACAAAGTGCGCCACCCTTGAGCCCAAGTTTTCCAACACCATCAACCAACATTAGAACCAAGGCTCGGGATTCACCTCCATGGTGGCATGCAGATCTTTGTGAAGATCATTAACACCCAATATCAAATGAGGACCAGGAGACGAGACACCCGGCAACATCCTTGCTGGGGACGACCGCGGTGCCGCAGCAAGACCCTTCCGAGGACATCAACGAGGCCGGCGGCCAGGCCCGCGCACACCAAGACCCCACCGCCGTTCCCATGCAGCTGCCAGCCCAGCGAGCCAAGCGGGCACCTGCGTGGCGACGCGCGGTCTCGAGGCTAACTCAGCAAGCACCTGCATGGTGGCATGTAGATCTTCTTGAAGACGCTGCCACCATGCCACCTCAGCAGCCTGCCAGCCTACATGGCGCCGCCAGCCTGGTTGGCCTGGACTCGCGTCGGAGCAGGGTGAGGCGGCGATAAAGCAGGGGGACACCTCAGAGGCGCATTTAATGCATCTTGTCCCGTAATGGCAAGGGATAGACATAGCTACTGTACCCTTTCCACCTCCTGTATGCCACTATGGCGCCTCCTTCGACTATAAAAGGAGGCTCGAGGCATACTGCAAAGGGATTCGGCTCTTTGAGCAAGTCACGCTTGATAGCTAGTTCAAGAATACCGATATACACACCAAAGCAGGACTAGGGTATTACGCGATCCCCGCGGCCCGAACCTGGGTAAACGACCTTTTGTGCTGGCTCTTAGACCTGCTCTTCTTACAACCCCATGCCCGCCGACCACAGTAGGGATCCCGTTGATCACATATGTGTCATTCTCACCGACACCTCGTTTCTTATTTCGTGACATATCAACCAATGAGAGATGTGGGCCGTGCATGCTTTCAATGATTTTAGACTACCAAACATGACATGTAGTGGTTAGTTCATTGCATGTAATCCTATTAATTAGCAAAAAGACACTAAGTTCTCTCGCCGGTAGGAATAAAACAATACACCATGTATTTATTTACAAAGGGAGTAGTACATTTTTTGTGACATGCATTACTAGATATTGCTAGTCAAATACTAAAATCCAGATGGACGTGGTAGTACTATAAAATCCATACGGTGGTGCTAGCACTAGTAGTAGTACTACCAATGTAGTAGCACTGTACTACCCGTTGGTCAAATTATTACGTGCTGCTCCTCACAGTGAAGTGACAAGACCCTGTGCCAGAGATGACACCTGAGTATAGGCGCCGTGTTCGGCATACCATAGTCAGCCTCACCATATGCAGTCCTATCATCATGGCTGTAGAGCTAGCCTGCTTACAACTAGCCGTGTTTGAAATAATTTCCCGTGCATAGATGCCCGTGCATTGCACGGAACACCAAGATTGGGGGTGGATAGCGCCAGCAGCGGCCATCAAGCCAGATTTTTCCATGGCCTTCTAGATGTGGTGGGGAGGAGATAAGGTTGATTGTGAGAGACAAGGAGTTGTTTGTAAATAGGGAACAAGTGCGGGCATCTATTTGCAAAACTGGAGAAGTTTGGTTTGTATGCATCAAATCTAGATCCGACGGCTATTGGTGAAAGATGGCAGGCACAACATCATCACCAACTCAGGACCTGTTTGATTCGCAAGATTTTGAAAATGCAGGAATAGGACACTACAATATTACAAGTTTGAAACTGATATTACAAATGTTAGGAGTAATGCTGCACCTACGAAGAGGGAATTACTAGGAAGTTTACGTAAGAACTTTCGTTACTTTAGGTGGATGCAGCATTATCGTACAAACTAAAATCCACCGCCCTGACAAGTCACTAACGGGAAAATAAGTTTTAGAGTCTCTGGCCACTTGATGTTTCAAAAAAAATCAGCTTCTGCGAAGACTTTGTCATTTAGGCTTAGACGCTTGCGGTGATCAGCACGCCATTCAATGTTGCGCCAGAGAATGCCAAACCTCATTACCTTGAGCACACTTGCCTCAAGAACAAAGAACCTGGCCAATTTAATCTCAGATGTGCTGCCTCGATAGTCGATCAAATCAATTTCTGTAAGATGGAGATCAAGGCATTCGATGAGATTGTTATAGTGCAACACATTTTTCACTTACGGGGCTTTTTTTATCTGCAAAAGAAGAGAACATATTAGAGCAGCTGGCTGTATAAGATTGACATCAAGAGGTACCAATATCATTTGCTCATACGATAGGGCTGGCTAGCTAGTGATATTTTTTCACTCTCTCCCTCTCTCTTTTTCTTTCCTCTCATTTACCTAGGAGCACTAGAAGAGCTTCGGCATTTGTTGCCTTCCACTATGTGGCTGATGCCATATTTCTCAAAAGTATTCCACATAATACACATCGATGTCAAATCAAAAGATTTTGGCACAGCTCTCGCGATGTGAGAGAGTTGGCACCACTGTGCACACAGACCCACATGTATAAACAAATCAATCAAACCAACTACACAAGCCTCTCACTCTCCCAAACAAGTGTTTTTTATTGCCTCAGTCCTCTCTCTCTCCCATGCAAGTGTTTTTTCATTGCGTGAGTTAATTTGGCACCGGAGCAAAGTAGGTGATCCAGATTGGGGCACCAGGTGAGCAATGGAGGGGCATCGATGCCAATTGTATCACAAGTGAATTTGGCACGTGTTTTGGCCCACATAGTGGAGGGCCGTTATAGCCCACTTTTGTACTACCTGGTATTTAGTATAAAATTTTGACCATAGATTTACCTAAGAAGATGCCAATGCATGTCACTAAAAATTATACCACTTGAAATTATGTTCAAATACGAATCCAACGATATAGTTCTTAGTGACATGCATTAACATTTTGTCAGTTAAATCTATGGTCAAATTTTGATACTAGAAAATAGGAAGAGCAAACCAGGACGGAGGTAGTACTTGCTCTTAGGGTAACCATAGAGTTACTAGTCTAAGTTAGTTTCCACTATGACTAGCCTAGGCTATTATATTAGTACAACAAAAAACGATGCAGGTGATCACGTGAGAAAAAATACTAAAAACATTTCTTTCGGTGCAGTGCGTAGATGCAATTTTGAACACTACACTTGTCATCGTAATTTGGGAAAATTACCAAAAAATTGAGCTACGTTGTGATTACTGTTTACTAATAGGAAAGAAGTTTCACCTCGATGAGTAGCTTTTCCGTGCACGGAAAGCATGTAAGGAATCCAAGAACTTGATCCAGATTGGGGACGATAGATTTTATTGCCAAGATCTTCACTGTGCGCATAGACTGGGTCAAGCTTGTGGGAATCATTTTCTGGAAGATGGTCGTAAATACAAAGAAATTTTAAAATGTGAATTTCAAGAAGACGGAGAAGAAGATGAGTGTTGTACCTGAACGATTACGGATCCAATAAAGAGTTCGGAGAATTTGGCAGACGAGTACACCAACGCTGTCAATTTCGGCGCGTCAATGACCCTGATTTTTGTTGGACCTTCTAGATCCGATACAAGCAATCTCTCAAGGAAAGGCGCATTCTCAATGACCATAACGTGGAACATCTGGAGTGATCTCTTACCAATTGATGTCTTGTTGCGGGGTCAGCAAGACACATAAATCCATCGGAGATTCATCGAGGCGATGTGGAGGCTAATGAACCCGTGGATCTGCTCAAGACGAAGGTACTCGAGCATAGTACAGCTGCGGAGCAGGTGCTCCATAGCCTTCTTTGAGATGACAATGTCGAAGAGGTCGAGCTTCTTGCGTTGAGGGAGAAGAAGGGTGGGCGCAACATTATCTGGGGAAGATAGCAGGAGCTGAAGCTGGCGTGGTGCAGCGTTGGCGTGAGGTGGAGCGCGGACGGCGGCAAAGAGCGACATCGTCCAACTTCAAAGATGAGCTCCTCGAGCTGATCTAGGGTGGGGGATAAGAACCACTCGTCGAACATGGCTTGGACCTTGCAGTTGGTACTGAACATGCGGATGTCAAGGCGTCTGGCTGGCCCAGGGTGCGATGAAAGGATCTTGGAGACTGCGGCCATGCGTTTGCAATCCCTGTCGCAGAGGCAGCTGTTGACGGTGAGGTTGAGGAGGATGCGGTGCCAGAGGAGGTGCCACCGCCAGGAGAGCAAGGTGGTCCGCACGGCAGATTTGGTGGGGAGGAGTCCGATGATGACGAGCACCATGTCGTCGGGGAGGCTGCTGATGAAGTCCAGGATCGCCGGATGTGGTTTTGGCTCGAGCCGCCTCCGATTGTTGGCTGCCTTGCCGTCCATCTCAACCGGCCGTGACGCCGGTGTACACGTGTGCTGGTGTGTGTTGTGTGCTGGGTGTGCGCGAGTGTGTCCTTCTGTGCATACTGCCGCGCAGTGGTGAATTGTGCGTGAGTGCGTCCTTCACGCGGAAGAAGTTTGTCCTCAATGCACCCTCAATTTATTTGCATGCGGGGTGCTACTCCGAGTGGTTTCAACTTTGTTTACTTCACCGCGTGTCAGATGGGCCTCTAGTTTACTTATTTTCACCCACTGCCACATGGGCCAGCACACGAAGATAGAGAACACGAGCTAACAAGGCAGCATGTGGACTGGTTGACCGGTCAACTAAACAATATACGGAGCTATACGCTGACACAGTGAGCGTATAATCCGTCAGTATAGAGAGTTCGAGTGAGAGGGGAGTCCCGTGAGAGATAGCAGAGAGAGAGAGAGAAAGAGCTACTCCCTCCGTTCGATAATGTAGTTCCAATATTTTTTTTAAAGTCAAACGTTTGAAACTTTGACAAAGTTTATAAAGAAATTACTTATATCTACAATACCAAAGATAAATGATAGTATGAAGTAAGTACATGTTGTGATGAATCTAATGATTGTTCTAGATGTAAAGGTTTTTTCCACATATACCTGGTCAAACTTTTCTGAGGTTTGACTTTTCAAAACATCCATATGCTTATGGACGTGAGAGAGTCCCTAGAGAGAGAGAGAGAGAGAGAGAGTGAAAAAAGTGTGTGTGCGTGTGTGAAAGAGACATGAACAACACACGATAAAAGTAGAGAAAAAGCGTGTGTGTCTTATGCAAACATAGCACACATGCATCTTTGACAACGGAAGCAAGGTGAGGAGATAGTGTGTGGTTGTTTGCAACCAAGAGATAAAGTCCCCTAGCACATGGCGAAGAGGGGTCTGACAAACAAGGGAGAGAGGTCGAGAGAGACGTACGGAGAAAATGCAGACATGGGGAGGAGAGAGTGTATGTTTGTCATAGAGAGATCCCCTAGAGATCATGATGGGACTACATGGGTGGGAGATCGAGTGACAAGGTGTGTGCGTGATAGAAGATACCCCGAGAGATATCGAGATAGATGTATGGATGGAAGGAGACAATACGTGTGTTCCTGATGGCTAGTGAGAGATAATCATACTTAGGGGGGAGTGCTTGCGCCTATGATGGAGTGAGGGATTATGGTACGTAGGGGGGGTGCGTGTCACATAGAGAGAGAACAAGGGTGGAGAGTGTTGGATGGGTCTATATGTATAGCGCGAGCGAGACATGTGTATGTGTGAACTAGTGAGATATAAAGTTTGAGAGAGATAGAGGAGCCCCGATAAGGTTGAGCGGTGCGTCAGATAGCTGAGAGGGGGAAAGAGAGATTCCATCCACTCGATAATGCAGTGCATGTAAATTTTTTAGAAGTCAAACTTTGGAAACTTTGATCAGGTTTACGCAAATGTTATTTATATATACAATACCAAAGATACATCATACAAAACTACATCTCATGGTGAATCTAATGGTATATGTTTGCCGTTCTAGATGTAATTGTTTTACTCCTCGTACATGGTCAAACTTTATGATGTTTGACTTTTCAATAAATCTATATGCTATGGACCGAAGAGAGTGCCTAAGTCGAGAGAGATCAAGTGCGTGTGAAGGAGAATGAGTGAGTGTGCAAAAAGAGTATGTGTGTGAAAGAGAAAGTGACATCAAACGAGAAATTAGAGAGAGTGTGTGTTTTTTCGTTTCTTATCCAAACATATCATGCATGCATCTCCGAGATAGAAAAGCGAGGCGAGGAGATACACAAAAATAGCTAGTGCATGATTGTTTGCAACGGAGAGAGACACCCCTATAGCGCATGTCCAATAGAGGTCTGGCCAACAAGGAACAAAGGTCAAGAGGGACACATGGAGAACATGGATGCATGGGGAGGGAGAGAGGGTGTGTTTTTGATAGAGAGATCCCCTCGAGATCATGAGGGGACTATATGGGTGGGAGATCAAGGGAGGTGCGTGCGCAATAGAAAGATGCCCCGAGAGAAATCGAGATAGACCATGCACATGTTTGTGATGGAGACTAAGATTAGCTAGTCATATACATATAGGGGGGACTGCGTGTGCCTACAATTGAGTGCGAGACCATCATACTTGGCTAGCTAGGCATGCGATTGTCTGTGTGTGCGTGTGAGATGGAGAGAGAATGAGGGAGAGAGATAGAGTTTTAGATTGTTCTATCAAGTGCGAGTGAGATATGCATGTGTATGTGTGACCCAGGTAGATGGAGAGTTTGAAAGAGAGAGAGGGAAGAGCTCCGAGACGACAGAGTGGTGCGTGAGAGAGTAACGGGAAACGTGCCAAGGAATTTGTGCGTGTACAATGAGTGCACCCAAGATATCTAGCTTGGACTAGAGAATCATACATAGTGTGCGAGAGAGACCTATAGATGGAGTATATATGCATGCGAACTACAAAGACCCCCCCCCCCACACACACACAAAGAGAGAGAGAGATGGAGAGAGAGCGAGAGGGACCAACAAGGTTTGTGTGTTGGATGCGTGCGACATAATTGAAGATTGTCGGCAAGAGAGAGAGAGAGAGAGAGAGAGAGAGAGAGAGAGAGAGAGAGAGAGCGAGAGAGAGAGAGTAGGAGTCCAGGAGAGGGGGAGGTCCCATTTTATGCATCAAAGACTGATATAAACCATGTGTTGATATAAACTTGCATTCAAATATTTAAATTAGAGAACTCGTTGTCTGCAATCCACACACGAACGGAGATATGCATATATCAAACAAGTTCATTAATTTGACTTTCAATATGTTCATGAAGTACTATAATACTGTACAACATGCTACTCGATTGAGGTGTTTAATTTTGGATTTAGTTCACAATTTTGACCTGGTGAACGAGCTATTTCATTGAATCGAGATATTTCATTTTGGGTTTGATTCCCGTTTTTGAGTGGGTTAACTATTTGTCATATAGTAAATCGCTAGCAACGAGCATGTAAAAACACATTACTCCCGAGCATCATCTCTCCATCTAAAAAACTAGTGGCAAGCTAATATTTCAAATTTTATTTGAATCGACTTGGTAAGGTAGATGTGGATGCTCGTTCTCCCAAAATTTGAACAAACCATTAAGCACCCTCTGCTTGGTGGAATTTGCCCGAGCAAATAAATGGGAGACGCAAAATTACCGGTCTATGTGGGACACGCATCAATTGGCCCGTTGTACATCGAGGGTAGGTTCGTAACTTCATCCAAGCGCGCCTTCTCCTCATCTGAAATGACATGTGCCGAATAATTCATGAACCATGGTCGGCAAAATACCCTCTCCTCGCCCGAAATAGCTCGCGCCCACTATTTCAAAACACGCTCTCCTCGCCCGAAATCGCTTGCGCCCACTATATTTCAAAACACGCCTTCCTCGCCCAAAATTTCTCCCGCCCACTATTTGGGGAGAAGCAAAGTTACTCTACTATCCCCGACCCTCACTACACAGACCCAAGCCGAGAAACCTAAAGGCAGGGGTAGAACCGTAACTTCCCCCCCACATTTCAGACAAATGCGTCTGTAAGACATGGTTCCACTCCCCTCCCCATCCCCTCCCCATTCATACCTCGTGGGCGCCAAATCAAATTCTCCCCGGAAGCTTCCTTCTCCCGAGCCGCGAAACCTCAGCCCCTCCTCCATGGCGCCCCCACCACACCAATTTCCCAGCCGCCCTCCTCCCTAATGCCGGAGACGTTGTCCATTTGTCGTCGTGCACTGGGTTGTGTGCCTCTTACTCCGTGCTGCTGGATCTGCCTCGACAATGGCCGCATGAACTATACCGGAGCCGATTCAACCCCGCCATTGTTCACGGCGCCAGAGCGGCTCCAACTTCGGATCCGTCCAGAGTCCCGGCGCTGCTTCCCCATGGCCGTTGACCCTCGCGGCATCTCTACTTCCCTGCCACTGGTCGCCACCGCAACCGCACCGGCCTCACCGACTCGACAGCTGGAGCTGCCTACTTCACCATGCCGCCAGATAGGTCGCACCCTCATCTCAAATCACTTTATTTAGGCGTCAGTTGTTTTAATTTTTATTCTGGGCCAATCAATTCCCAATGGGAAGCAGCACCCCTCGAGGCGGCGGAGCTCCTAGGCTGCCGGTTGGCTGGTGTCTAATGTAAGGGTGCGGGGCGCAAGTTCGCCGCAAAAGTAGCACTTAGATGACTATCTTAGAGTTGCGTGGGTTGAAGGTACTGCCGCCGCCGGATCTGGATGACGGCGAGTCTTTGTGGATTGCCCGGGGGCGGCGCAACCATGGTAGTGCGGTGGGGCGGGGAGCGGGGTTTTGGTCGGGGCCACGGACGCGGAGGCAGGCTGCTCTGCCGTTTGTCCCTGGCTCTTTGGGGCAGATTTTAAACAGTGTCAGCCGGGAGGCACAAGACGGCCATAAAGCCATCCGGCATAGATCGGACAGTACCAAAATAAAATAAAATCATGTGACCCCAATTTAGTCTTTAGTCAACAGACGTGTGACCACTCTCGCACCTTGCTATTGATCTCTTAGGGTATTTCTTCAGATCAAAGAGATATGTCATTCTTAACATTATGCATTATCTGCATCTTGAGCCACACCGTCTTCCGACTCACCGCAGCTGCTCCAATAAAGGAAGCATACACCAGAAGGGAGCTATAGTCCCCACTCAATAGTTCCCTGCATCAAATGCGCGTGCCCGGCATGGACATCCATGACAACTGCAGGGCCATCGACAAGTCAGCACATGATGCTCACGCCTATGGATGGCGACCAGATAGGTTGTACCCTCATCTTACTTGGGTGCAACATTTATGGCTTTGTTATTCATCTAAGCATGGAAAATAGATTATCACATTTCACTGTATATTCATGCTGATCTCTTATGGGTCTTGTTCAGGAGTTAACACTGTTCCATAGTTCAGCTAAGAGACTTGTTCTTTAGGTAACTTTGTTCCATAGTTATCATCCATCAGCCAATGCTATCCCACAGGCTGGTGATTATTGTATTATACCACTTCTAGTATTACCTATGTTGTTCTTTAATACTTTGTGTGCCATCTAGTTAATCTCGAGTACAAATGATACATATTATGTAGCTTTCATATGTGTTCTCCCTTTAGTTTTTGAGACCTGTTGCCGCTAGTTAACCCTAATCCTACTATTTATGTAGTCTCCTACAAGCACTCATTACATAAATCTAACTACTAGTTGTCTTCCAGCATGTCAGATATAATTACACACACTGATATATCCACAAGAACCTCACGGAGCAATGTAAAGGCCAATAAACTTGATGTCAATGATACCCAATATGATGGAACATGTAAAGGCAGTTCTTCAAAAGACTTGTAGAAAGATGATGAATCCTCTTCACCCCACAAGGTCCTTGCTCTAACTTGGCCCGTGATATGGGTACAACATGCATATAATGCCCTGGAGTGTATCTACTCTGTTGCAATGCCATGTGCTTAGCATGCTGATCATGCATGTAAATATGTCATGCCTTCCTATTTTTCAGTACCTATTCCATTCATGATAACATGTTTTCAAATTCAAGTACTGTCATTCTACTCTATCGCAATGCCATCTGCTTAATTTGGACATCATGCTTCTGAATATCTTATGCATTGTTATTCATCAGTATGTACTTCATCTGTCTACCATACCAAGTTTTTTTTACATTGAAGTGTTGTTCTAGTGCTCTGTTACAATGCCATCTTAGTTTCCCAATCATACACGTGTATGTTGCCTTAGTTTTTCTGTATGTATTCTGCTAGCATACAGTTTTACATTCAACTAGTGTTTTTTTACTGTGTTGTCCTGTCGTATCCCTAGCTCTTACACCATACTCCCTCCGTCCGGATTACATGTTGCCGAATTGAATAAAAAAGGATGTATCTAGAACTGAAATACGCCTAGACCCATCCATTTTTTATGGATGGAGGGAATACATGTCAATATGTCATGCCTTTTCTATTCTTCGGTACTTATTCCATCTCTCTGTTGTAGCATGTTTTATAATTGAAGCACCATTCTTCTATACAAGGCATGCAACACTACTAGAAAAACCCCTACTAATGGCACACCTAGTATGGCCATTAATGGCGCATCTGTGGTGCGCCATTAATAGCACGCCATTAGTAATTTTTACTAATGGCGCACCACCTGGTGCGCCATTAGTATCTGGTATACTAATGGCGCACCGCGGGTGCGCCATTAGTATAGCCCAGGGTGCGCCATTAGTATGCCTCCCAGGGGCCATGTATATCCAGGTGCTTTGGCATACTAATTGCGCACCACCACTGGATGCGCCATTAGTAACCATGGCATACTAATGGCGCACTTACCAGTGATGCGACATTAGTATGCTTTGTCATACTAATGGTGCACTGTCATGTGATGCGCCATTAGTATGAATATTAGGTTTTTTTTTATTTTTTTATTTTCTGTTTTTTGCACAGGTTACAAAATGTATAATTTGACAAAATATAGACAGCACACATCAACAACAGATTCATCGAATACAATAGAAGATTAGTCTTTGAATACAATTCATCATATTAGTCTCCGAATACAATTCATCATATTAGTCTCCGAATTGAAAAGACCGAACAAAGATAGAACATTATATTACAAGTCTCGAGACCGCGAGTAGCGAGTTTGTCTTCACATTACAAGTCGATATCGATCATCTAAACTACCATCACATAGAAGAGAGTTGCGGTCATCACGATGAGCATCATCACGATGAAACTCGTCTTCATCCGGTTCCTCCAACGCTCCCTCCCCTCTCCCGCTAGATAGCGGGCGTATCTAGATTCGGCCTCGGCCCTAGTGGTGTACCCTTTGTAACTGCTACCGCTGAATCGGTGAACCTGTCTCCGACACTCCTCCCAGTCATCGTAGACTCCGGGAACCTTACCCTTGTACACGACATACGTCGGCATCGCTATGCACTAGCCAAACGAAACGTTAGTACCAATTCACAGACAATACATAAGCAATATATAATTATGCAACAGAGCGATCGGAAGAGAAAAGCAAGACATTAATAACATCGATTACATCTAAGTTGAACGACTCTCGAAACCAAAGAGACATACTACAAGTTCATTAAAGTTTAATTACAACATGAGCCAATCGATGTTTCAGAACTAGACACAGCATCACTGCTTTCGACTCGACTCAAGGGACCGGAGCGTGGATGAAGCCGCCGTCTATCGTGGGAGTCATGAAATAACGGTCGTTGTCAGCCTGCATTTGTAGCATTGTGTCGATGTCACTGTTGGACGGTTGATTTCTGAGGTAGAACTGCCCCGAGGTACGAAGGACATCTTGATGGATGATTTCCGCAAACTCTGACTGGATGCAAAAGAATTCTTGTCGGAGGTCCGCGTCCTGGATTGCCGACACGCTCGCGGCCCAATCTTTGAGTTTACTCGGTAGCAGAAGTTGATGATGGTCCCGTACGATCGCCCGCATGTGATGGATGGCGTAGTAGGCACCCTTCTGACCACCAGGCGGCTGCTTGACGCAGCAGAACATCGTATTGTGGGAGAACACGTGCTTGTCGTACTTACGAATAGGCCTGGTGAAGGTGCCTCCAGATTTGGCGTAGCCGGGGAGAACATCATCAAGAACCTTCTTGACATTTGTGTAGTCTACGTTCGACTGACGGTCCGGGTCGAAATACGTGGCCATGGAATATTTGGGGCTTAGGAGGATGAGCGTGCAACGTGTGTCACTGCAGAAAACACGGAATGTTAAAAGAAAAACGATCGAAATGTAAGAATTCATATGTTACGGGCCGGTTGAGGGGAGGACTTACTCGGGAAAGTAAGGCCCGAGGAAGTTATCCTTATCTTGGTTTGCCAGAATGACGCCTTCGAGGTAAGAACTCGCGACTTGCCGGTCCCCAGCGCTGCCCAAGATCTTGGCACGCATGTAGAAGGGGTCGACTATCACGATGTCCGGGGTCTTGTCGCGAATGATCCGCATCTCCATACTCAGCGAAAATAGCCGAACGAAGGTGTAGTGCAGCGGATGAAGGTTCAACATAGCGTGGATGTCATCAAAACACAGGATGATCGTACGCCCGATGGAGTTATCCACAAAGCCCTTGCCCTCTGGCACCTTGGCCGCGAAAACTGGGTATGCCACATCCTTCTCCCTAAGACGCCGCTTCTCCAAAGAAAGAACAATGTCATGCAGACTCCGCATAGCACCGGTTGCAGCATTGAGCATATTTGTCGGTAGCATCGCCCTACCCGCCACATGCACCCTCCTCGAGATATCCTGCGGTGAAGGTGGCCCGTCCTAAGCATGGATCGTACTCGGTGCCGGCTGGCACGCACCCTTCTTAGTCTTTCTTTTGCGTGCCTTCTTCTTCTCCTGTAATGGGACCGAGTTCTGCTCATAGACCGCCTTCTTGAGTGTGTTGGGGCTGATAATATTTCGCACCTCTCCTATCTGAGGCTCGGTGAAGTCGGCAGCTGGAGGCGTCTCCTGAGAGCTGAACGCCAGACGGCGCCTGTTGCAACTTGGCTTCTCCGCGGTACCAGCTAGATCGCACACGTCTTTTGTTGGGTTTGGTTCTTGAGAAGGAGGCCCCATGAAGTCGCCATCGTACCCATGATCGGCAAAGTACTGATCGACGTTGCCAAATGTATCATCGTCGTCGTCGTCGTCGTTCTGATCCTGTGCCATATGCATGTTTGGATCCAGTGGCATAGGGATGTCCGGCACCGTTACGGCGGTCTTGCCATGGGGCCGACTTGGCGCTGGCACGACTAGCGGTGTTGTCTTTGGGGTGGTGTCCCCCGCCCCCAAACGAATCTGGCTCTTCGGCCAAAGCAGGGGCCAGCTCAGGCAGGCGCTGAGGGTCATCACGTCTTCATCATCGGCCCCGACGGGTCGAATCGGAGGTAACAAGTCGTCGCAGCTTGGCAGCACCCGAACCAGTTGAACCCTAAACAAGTTGGGTGGCATCTTGGTACCGTGGAACAAGGGGTTGCCCGGTTGAACGATTTTGCCCTTGGCGACATCGACCAACTCGTTGTTCACGAAGTGGAGGAGAGTGCACGGAACGTCGGCGGCTCCCTGCGAAAACATGTAGGGCGTCAGGGATGCCCAGTCAAAGGCAAGGAGATGAAGTCCTCGACCGAGAGAGGCTTAATTAGTTACTGTGATGATGGCGTCGAGCTCGGCTAATGTCGACGCACCGCCAACGGCGGGCGTGCAGTTGACGGAGGTGCCGCTTGCTGCAGAGGTGCCGGCCGGCGTACACCCGGGTGCATTAAGCTCCCGTGCCGGCGTTGGAGACACCAATGTCGCCTCCGCCGGAGGTACCAATGGCCCCGCCATCGCATTATGCGAGTTGCTGGTCGTGAAGCTAGGAATCGGGGGCAGCCCCTGTTGGCCGCCCGCAATCCACGCACTCAACCCCGAGATCAAGGTAGGCACAAGGGCGGTGATCGTCACTCCGAGTCGTTGTTCCACTTGCTCTTGGACAATCTCCGGAATCCGCGCCACCTGTGCCTTGAGTTCTTGAACCTCTCGCGCCTGGCTTTCCGAGCTGGTCTTTTTCTCCTTCCGCACACCAGCGGTATAGTATGACCCCCATTTTGTCGACAAGCCTTTGCCGGCCACACGACCAGCTGACGTCGGCTTACTGAGCTTATCCTTGTTCTTCATTACATTCAACCCCCTATTTAGAGTGGTGTCCCAAGGGTTGCTCTTAGTCGACCCCGCGCTACTGCTTTCAGTCGCCTGCGGAAGGAATGTGAACCATTTAGAAATTTGGCTTCATTAATTAGAATGCAACCATATGGAGCTAATTACGCGGGGGTGTATTCCTTACCAGAACAAGCTCAAGCTGCCTGGTCTTCAGATCCGTGGTAAGCTCCTTTGTTTTCGGGTCCTTCTTGTACCGGGCCCTGACAAAGTTCCTGGTCTGCTTGTCACCGTATTTATCAAAGAGGGGCGGTAGGCCTTGCTCGGCACGGTCCGCCTCCTCCTTGTCCCATATAGGCTCCGCCACTCTGTAACCGCCGGGACCGAGTGTGTGTTCCCCTATGTTCAGCTCCCGCATTTGTTTCCCCCACTCACTTGATTGGGAGCTTGCGGTGCTCGAGCAATTGATCTTGAAGTCGTTGTAGTCATCTTCGGTGATCGAAGGATTTTTCTCCTTGATCTTGTGATAACTCTCACCTTTCTCGATCATTCTCTTCACATTGCTTTTCCAAGTAGACAGGGCCTTGCTCATCTTCGTGAGGGCAGCATTGTTCACTTTATTCCCTTTGAGGCTTGTGTTTTCAAATTCAGCGGGGAACTTGTATCGTTCGTGCAGCTTCGTGAAGAGGAGGTTGCGCAAATTCCCTCGATCAGGATGCCTCAGGTTCTCGGTGTTGATCGAGACGGTGCTCCGGACAATGCACCCGAGCTGAAGCGAGTACCCCTTGACTATTCGTTCGGGCGTTGTTGGATTCCCATTGGAGTCCACTTTAGTAACTTCCTCCTTGAGGGTGCGGAGCACGATCGGGCGCCGGTCCTTCCGTTGCCTCTTCGGTTGGCTGCCATCTGTGCGTGCGCTGCCATCATCAGTGGTGGCACCCTCGGCGGCACCATCAGTGGTGGCATCAGTGTGGTCATCCTCGGCGGCACCATCCGTGGTCTCAGGATCGGTGGGGAAGGCGGCGGCCTCATACAAGTGAGGTTGTTCCTCCATCTCCTAGGACAGCTCCCAGAATGCCTTGCCGCCCGAACCCCCGGCCTCATCGTTGTGGGCCATGTTTCTCTCTAAATAGAAACAAAGTTTGGTCAAAAAGTTGGTTATTGTCAAGGAACAAGATCATGGTCTCATCATTTAGGGTTTGTCGACACCGAGGCATCCTAAAATCTAAGCCTTTATCATTGAGGGTTTTCGACGCCGAGGCACCCTAAAAGCCTAACCTTTCATCATTTCGGTTTTTATCGACACCGAGGCACCCTAAAAGCCATGCATTAGTCACAAGTACGCCGGGGCACTTGATCCTACTTAATTAACTACTAAGATACCCCGGCCCATGCATTAGTCACAAGTACCCCATATGTCCTATTTTTAGCAAAGTCATGCTAAAATTCACGGAAAATTTCAGCATGACCTTTGCTGAAAATAGGACATATGGAGTACCGGAATTTGCCAGAACAGAAGTTAATCGACATTCCGGCAAACTCAAGGGCCTCTCGGGGTACCTGCAATATCATCACGACACGATGGTCAGAGACAAAACCCAGCAAACTAGCACCACAATGTGCCTCTACTTTCATATGGATGAAAAGGCCACAATGTGCCTCTACTAGCACCACAATCTTAGTTAACTTCTGGGGACATCAGAAAGTTAACATCCGCCTGATTATTATGAGGACTTCACTGCCACTGTTTACTCAAAAAGTTAGTAATTAAAAATATAAAATAGGATAACCCAGTGACAGGACTGTTGGTTGATGTCACAAAAAAGTTGCAAATCTCAACATGTTCTACAGTTGTTAAAATTATCTTACTGTATTTAGAACAAACTAACACCACAGAGTCTACCAATTCAGGTAGAAGCCATCATTCATTACAAATTTGAATATATGATATTCCAGAAAATAATCTGTCTACAAAATGAGATACATTCTGTTTGAACTACCAAAACTGTAACCAACGTTATTACCTAATTATGAAAAAAGTGCAGTACATATAAATTATTTCATCACTGAGAGGAGATAACCAAAAGTTTCCAAGCAATATGATTAAGAAAATGGGATTTAGGCATCCAAATGCCACAAAAGACCAAATCACATTTTTAAACCAAGTTACACAAAGAAAATGCACCTAAGCACCAAGAGGAACTGTTACAACTCCATAAGGTATATCCAAGTCACTGCTACTCATATTCAAAAAACCTAACTCCAATATAACCAGAAAGATTGTAAAACATTATATCTCCCTGCTGACAGGAACTGAAAGCGTAACAAAAATACCATCTTCTTTTGTTGATGCGTTGGTGTTTTAGAGTAGAGGTAAGAAAACCGGAGACCATATATGTAGTTTCTAACATATGCAAGATTACTTAAAAATTGGAGATGCAAGATAGTAGTATATAGAAGAAGAAACAAGAGAGAGATGCAAGATAGTAGTATATATAGGTGAGTCAACCTATTATTCTAGGCAGCTGCCTTGCTAGTGATTCGGTGTCGTCGCAACTGGATCCCTCCCACTCGACCTGCGATCTTCTACAAGGAAAAAGTAGCAGCTCAGTCAACCACCATATAATTATACAAGGAAAAAATGCTACTTGGCACAAGTGTAAACGAGAAGCTTGAGGTAGCAGCAGATTGAAGTGATAAAGTTCAAAGGAGAAGCTTGAGCTAGTAAACAATTTCTGAATGTTATAAAGTGGGGAAAGTAAAATAAAATTCATGACTAGTCATGGCACTAGAAAAGAGATGAGATTTCACAAAACCAGAGCCAAGCATAGTCCAGAATGTCAAATTTCCAGTTAGTTAATTATTACAGTCCTTTGCTAAAAGAGATGATCCGTCCAAGAAATTTAATACTAGATGCATGCAGTCTGTTGAGGATCTTTTAGTGAATGACTAACAACAAGTAGCCGAGCTTGCCCAAGAAAGATTAGATTCAGAAGTGCTGGCTGCTGCTAGTGAATGGAGCTGACAGTTATACAATGTCAATTGGTAGTAAGTAGAGTGAGATGATCAAACGTTTGTGCTGAATAGTAGTGGCAGTGTAATGTTAACTAAATATAGTTGGCAGTGTATATAGTGTTAATTGACAGTGGCTTCTCCTGGATATAACTCATTTTCTAGGTTTACCTTGGGTAGATAGCCCATGAATGCGGAATAGATACTTACATTCATGCCGTGAGATAAACTTATTTTCAGGTATAAACCATGGACAATTACCCGATGATACAGTGCATTTTTCTTCAGTGTATGTCCAGTGCATTTTTCTTCTTCTTTCGTTGAGTAGCATAAATTAGACCTATCATTGTGTAAGATGCAGGAGTACTTCTTATACTCTGTGGCATTGCCATACTTAGCCAAGAGTCCCCATTTCTTATATTCTGTGAGATGCAGTCATCTTTTACTCCAGTTCTTATAGTATTTTGGAGTACATTGCCTGTTATGCTGCTTGCAAGGTTAGCATAGGTTCAGAAATGGGGACTAAAAAACAGTGATTTAATTCTCCAATTCAATTTTCATTTTCAAGTTTAAATTTGAATATCAACAGTAGTGATTTTACACCCAGTTCAACAGTGATTTTACCTCGATTTCAACGGTAATTTCAGCAGCAGAGTCGGGGGCGGGGACTAAAAAATCTTAACCCTAACAGCATAGTGGAGCGCGTCTGTTAGCATGTCTTCCCTTTCTTGTTAGCATGTCTCTCAAAAAGAGAAGCAATGGTTCCGATCCTCTTAATTCTTCAATAATTACATTCTATCAATCATAATGACATAGTTGAACAAATTATATGCAAAATTATGTGTATGAGTTCATCAGTTCATCTACTTGTGCACTACATCTAGTGAGAGAAGGAAGCCCGGTAATCTGTACTGCAAAATTATGAACTCATACGCATCTAGCCGAAATCATAATGTACTGCAAAATTATGCATATGAGTCAAATTCAGATGGATGGAGATGTACTGGAAAACCACATTGATATACTGCAAAGTTATGTGTATGTGTAGTGTAAAATACAGAAGGGGATGAGGTACCTCACTATCTCTCTCTGAAGAAGGCTTGATCAGGGGATGAGGGGTATCAACTGCGGTCGGCCGGTGTCAGGGAGATCCGGCGGTGGGCCGGCGATCGCCTCCAGCCACGGAGATCGCCTCCAGCCACGTCTCCTCCACGAGCAGCTACGGACTTGGCAAGGCGGAGGTTGCGGCGCGCGCGGGCAAGGGCGAGGTTGGTGTCGGCCCTGCGGTGCTGCTCCGGCGAGAGTGGGGTGGGGTCGTAGGGGAGGAAGGGGAGGATGGGGAGAGGGAGGCGTCGGTGGTGTGGTGTGGACGGGGCAGCGCTGCTCCGACGAGAGTGGGGTGGGTTCGGAGGGGAGGAAGGGGAGGATGGGGAGAGGGAGGCGTCGGTGGTGTGGTGTGGACGGGGCGGCGCTGGTGTCGGGGCGGCGTCGAGGGTGGCGGGGCGGCGGCGTCGAGAGAGGAGAGGGGAAGGGATCGCGGGCGAGGGCGAGGGAGAGAGGGGATCGATACAAAGTAGGGGCACAATACTAATGGCGCACCACCCCTCGGTGCGCCATAAGTACATACATGCTAATGGCGCACCTCACCCAGGTGCGCCATTAGTATTTTTTTTACTTCTGCCCGAGCCAACAGGTTATCTACCACCAGACCTGATACACATCAAGTCTTCTCTACTAGTTCGACTGGTCAGCAACTAGTTCTCACACCAGGAGGTCCTGGGTTCGATTCCCAGGCTCCACAAATTTTTTTATGCATTAAAAATGTTGTTTGATACTTACTTGTGTTTAAATATGTTCAAACTTGTTTAAATCATAACAGTAATATTTTTTTATAAGACAGTAATATTTTTTAAAAAAATATCATCAAACAGTAATGCCGGTGGAGCGGGGGAGGGTGCGGGGGGTCGGCGGCGCCG
>NC_041393.1:145442868-145475284 GCF_002162155.2 Triticum dicoccoides
TAGGGGACGGGTGCGGGGGGTCGGCGGCGTCGGTTGAGTAGGGGAATCGAGAGGGTGCGGGTGGTCGGCGGCGGCGGCCGGTGGACCGGATCTGGCGAGGTGGGATAGCGATCGAGATGGAGGAGGATCGAGATCGAGTGTCCATGAAATAAAAAAATATTCATGATAGTTCAAAAAGTGCCCATGAAATATAATCGAGAAATGAAGTCTACGATTTAAATACAATCGATCTTAGCTAGCTATCTGTTCACAATCTTCTTGCCCTTCTTTTTCGCAAATGGAGTTCTTCTTTGGAACGGAGATCCTTTAGGTAGGGTGGTCCTGATTCTTCTTGTGGTGTATGCTGCTACTTCATCATCGTCGTCATGTTCGATCCTCGGGTCGCCGTACTTGTCGAAGTCTTGCTCATTGGCTACTCCATCCATTCCGATGATCTTCCTTTTGCCTCTCCTCACGACAACACGACTGGGCTTTGGCGGGTCGGTAATGAAGAAGCATTGGTCCACTTGGGAAGCCAGTACCCATGGCTCATTTTTCGCGGTGACGATTGCGCCCGCGGTCTTGGATTTGGCTTCGGGTATAACCATGGTGGTGAAATACCGGTCTTCTTTTATGACGTTCTTGGCCCATCTGACACGGAACATCGGGACCTTCTCTCCAGCGTAGCTCAGCTCCCAGATCTCCTCGATCCTTCCGTAGTATCTGTCCTTGTCGTTACAGGTGTAGGATTCCATCGTTACCCCGGAGTTCTGATAACCATCGCTCTTCATGTCCTTGGCCTCGGTGTAGAATGTGTAGCCATTGATATCGTACGCCTCATAGGTCATCAGGTTGTGCTCGGCGCCCTGTGACAAGGCGAATATGAGTTGTTCTTCCGCGGAAGAATCCTCATGTAAAGGGTACGACAGAAGCTTCTGCTTGAACCAACGCGTGAAACATGAGTTGTGCTCTTTGAGTATATCTCCGTCCGTCCTCTGTTGGCCTCGGTCATTGTACGTCTTCTTAATAAAGGTTTTGTGCTCTACCACCCAATGATCGACCACGTCTATGTGTTGTAGCGCAACTAGGTTTGCTCTTTCAAAGTCGGCGAGTCGACCCTCGAAGTCGACATGCATTTCGCGGCGACCCTCATGGTGACCCCATCCAGCGAGCCTGCCGAGGTGCCTGTTGACGGGCAGACCAACGGGGTTCTCGATGCCTAGATAATTCGTGCAGTAGGAGATGCACTCTTCGGTCAGAAAGCCCCTGGCTATGCTTCCCTCTGGACGTGACATGTTGCGAACGTGTCCTTTGATGACACCATTCATCCTTTCGAACGACATCATGCTGTGCAGGATCGTCGGCCCGAGTTGGATGATATCCTCCACTATATGGACCAGCAGATGCACCATAACATCGAAGAATGCGGGCGGGAAGTACATCTCAAGCTCGCATAGTATCACCACGATCTCTTCCTGTAGCCTTCTGAGTTGCCTCACGCCAATCGACTACCGAGAGATGATGTCGAAGAAGTTGCATAGGCCAAATAGCGTTTCACGGACGTGCGCGTCCATGATCCCACGGATTGCAACTGGAAGTATCTGCATCATCAGCACGTGACAGTCGTGAGACTTCATCCCGCTGAAGTTCTGCTTCGCTGGGGCTAGGTATCTGCTTATCTTCCCCGCGTAACCGTAAGGAAGTTTTACTCCTAGGAGGCAGGTGAAAAACTGCTCGATCTCCTCCTGACTTAGAGTGAAGCACGCGGGAGGGTAGTCATTTCCCGTCTTCTTGGCCTTTTTGCCTTTGCGACGACTTTCTGTGTCCTTCTTCGCCTCATCATCATCATCATCATCATATATAGCATGAAGCTCCTGCCTGATGCCCATTGATTTCAAGTCTGCCCTTGCTTTCGGCCCATCTTTGGTCCTCTCTGGCATGTTGAGCAGGGTACCAAGCAGACTCTCGCACACGTTCTTCGTGATATGCATGACATCAAGGCTGTGAGGCACACGGTGGATCTTCCAGTACGGCAAGTCCCAGAAAACAGACCTCGTTTTCCATACCTTCAGCAGCGGCTCTGGCGCCTTTTGCTTCTTTCCCGGCAGTGGGCAGTCTTTCCAATTTTTCAACAGCTTGTCTATTTCCTCGCCGCTCCTCGTACACGGGCGTTTTCGGGGTTCGGTTTCACCATCGAACAGATCCTTGCGTTTCCTCCACGGGTCATCGTCGCGAAGCCACCTTCGATGTCCCATGAACACGGTTTTCGAAGACCCGGGATCTCTATCTAGCTGGCGATATGTCGTGTCATCCATGCACCTTACGCATCCAGAAAATCCGTGGACTACCTGCCCCGCAAGATATCCGTAACCGAGATAGTCGTGCACCATCGTGAGCAGTGCGGCTCTCATAGGGAAATATTCTTTCTCTGCGGCATCCCACGTATTGGCTGGCATTTTCCACAGCGTGTCAATCTCCTCTTTCAGCAGCCCCAGATACAGATTGATGTCGTTCCCTGGTTGTTTCGGCCCTTCAATTAGCATACTCATGTGAATGTACTTCCTCTTCATGCACAACCAGGGGGGAAGGTTGTACATCCACACGAACACAGGCCAGGTGCTATGTGTGCTTCTCTGGCTGCCAAACGGATTGACTCCATCGGTGCTCGCGCCCAGCACGATGTTCCTTGGATCTTCCCAAATTCTGGGTATTCAAAGTTCAACGCTTGCCACTGGCTCGCATCCTTAGGGTGACTCAGCATCTTGTCTTTTTTATCTATCTCTGGATCATTTGCGTCATCTTCTCGCTTCTTCTCCTCCCTATCCGCATGCCAACGCAGGAGCTTTGCTACCTTAGGGTCCACGAAATACCGCTGCAGACGAGGAGTGATCGGAAAGTACCACACCACTTTTCGAGGAGCTTTCTTCCTCTTCTTGTATCGAGTGACACCGCACACCGGACATATGGTAGACTCCGCGTGCTCGTCCCGATAAATGATGCAATTGTTCATGCACACATGGTATTTCACGTGCGGTAAATCCAAAGGACACACGATTTTCTTTGCCTCCTCCAAACTGGTCGGGCACTTGTTCCCCTTGGGAAGACGTTCGTGCCAGAATGACATGTTCTCGTCGAAGCATGCGTCGGTCATTTTGTCTTTTACCTTCATCTCCAGAGCCATGAGCGTTACTTTCAGGCGGGTATCCTCGGGCCTGCATCCTTCATACAATGGAGTAACCGCGTCTAACTCAAGTTGATCCATCTTGGCTTTCTCTCGGGCGGCAGCTCTTGCGTTATCCGTCTGCTTGAGAAGCAGCTCTTGAATATGAGGGTCCTGCACCCAGCCCATTGATGGTCCAGCGTCATCTGCTCCGCCGGCATCATCATCATGTCCTGCATCTTCTACATGATGACTGTGTACAGCATCACCGTCGTGATCATCTCCTGGGGATTCTTCGTCTTCTCGCCCCCCCGAGCCGCGGTGGTTGTCTTGCTTCCCTTCCTCATTTCTTGCCCGGCCCCCATGGACGACTTCGTAGTCATCTTCATCACCTTGCCACCGATAGCCATCCATGAAACCACGCAAGAGCAGGTGGTCCCGCACCTGCCCGGAATCCGGGTCCGCAATAAGGCTATTCAGCTTGCATCTTCGACACGGACATCTTATCTCCATCTCGTTCTTTTGAAGCATCTCGGCCTTCGCGGACCTCAAAAACCTATTCACGATGCCTTCGGTCATCGTGCGGACCATGGTCGCCTGCGGGGTAGAGCAAAACGATATTTTAGAACCAAGAAAAACTTTGGCATGACTTTCCCTAAAAATAGGACCAAAAAGAATGCTTAATGCCAAAATTCTCGCCGAAACGGAAATGAATCAACATTCCGGCAAAATATTGGCAACTATCGCATTTCAAATACCGGTACACCTCCAAACACAAACACATATGCAACACCACAAACATATGCAACACCACGAACATACATAGATCTAGCTAGGCCATAAAAAGTGCATGTGCACATTGTTGTAGGGAGAACAACATAAATATAGCTTCCCCCCTTACTTACCTAGCAAAACAAGGTAACTTAACCACTTAATTTGAATGAATCTATGGTGGAAATGAGGTGAAAAAGAGGAGGCACCCGAGACAAGGAGGAGGCGGTGGAGAGAATGAAGTGGGGAGAAAGTGAGTGTGGGAGGAGAGGCTGTCCAAAATATCTTGTTGCTGCCCACTTACTAATGGCGCACCAGCAACAAATGCGCCATTAGTAATCCAGGTTACTAATGGCGCACCCCCTGGTGGTGCGCCATTAGTACTTTTGCAAAAAAAGGAATAAAAACAATAATAAAAAAAATAACATTAGTGGCGCACCTTCTGGCTGGTGCGCCATTACTAGTTACAACTAGTAATGGCGCACCATCAGTGGATGCGCCATTAGTATGTTTGGACAGGCGCACTAGTTCAAAAAAAAAATTGGTACTAATGGCGCACCGTGGGCAGGGTGCGCCATTAGTAGTTTCAACACTAATGGCGCATCAGAAGGTGGTGCGCCATTAGTATATACTAATGGCGCACCACATGTCTGGTGCGCCATTAGTGCCATTTCCATCTATAGCCCTTTTCCTAGTAGTGCAAGGGGAAGACGACTATGTTAGAATCTGAAGGGTTACAATCAAGGTCTTTGCAAAAGATCCCAATGCTAGGAGATAGTAAACCAACTCCAATTTTTATAGATACTGCACCAACACAGAGAAACCCAACTCCTACTGATAATAAGCAGATTCCAGTGGCCAAAGAACTAGTCCGCTCCAGTCCAGCAAAAATATGTCAACTCCATTCTAAGAAGCGTGTGTGTATCCTTGCATCATGAAATTTTATAGCATGCTGATCATATTTTCTACATGTTTCTTACCCATCTCTCTTTTAGAAAATAAGCTTAATAGATAGAAGAACTTCTGCACTGTATCGTCTGTGAGGAAAGATTCTTGTAGGAATTCTCTGTGCTCCAATGCAGATGTAAGTACCTGTTGTATATCACTATATTTTTACATCAGCATGTATTTTGTTAATTGGCATGAATCCAACCTTTATCTGATCTAAATTTAGTTGTAGCAAAATGTATGATTAAATGCCACAATGTTGATTTTTGTAAGGAAAACTGCCTGGTAGTTTTGCATATTGAGCTGCATGAGTGTACTATCTCATATCATGCATATTACTGAATTGTAGTGCTGCTCTAGTTGCCCATTCATTCATTAGGTCAATGTTGCTATCGTATTACCTTACCTGGCTGATGATAGTTGTGCCATATTGTGTTAATTTGGTGTAGGCTAGTTGCCCAAACGTTCATTGTGTCAATGTTGCTTTCCTATTATCTGACTTAGCCAATGATAGCAATGTTATTGTGTTAATTTGGTGCAGGCTGCTGAAGATAAGAAGACAAACTCTAAAAACGGCAAGGTAACCCCATTGTTTCTTTCCAATAAATCTAGGCCAGGTAATATGGCAATAACTCATGATTAATCTGTTTGGTTCCCCTCCTAATTTATGTTATGATGCAGTGGTCGAGACACTCTCCACTATCAATAATACAAGCCTGCCAAAATCACCATATGAATGTGTTCAGTTTCCTCTGTCTCGAATGCAACGGAAAAAATGTATGTTCGTGAACCAATTAGTGGCTGAAGCAATGATGGAAATGGTGGAGGAATCAAAGGTGCAGATTCGTGCGCAACAATAACTGATCAATGTCTTCAGAGACAATGTAGCAGAGCAGCAACAACTTGCCCACATGCTTATGGGCGTCATCCATGCTGAGGTTGCAGATTGTGACGTTTAGGTTCTGTTCATTTATTTGCACTGGCATCAATCTTTGATTGCCCAGTGGATGTAATTTCCTGTAATATATGTTGGATGTGCAACGTTTTTCCCTGTATGTCGTACCTTTGCTTGATCGGTTTTGGTCCTGTGCATAATTGCTCGTCGTAATGGGCTCAAATTATCTAATTTGGCCTAAAGACATGTACGAACTTTAGTGCACCCATTAAGTTAATGGGACGTTACTAGGATGAAAGTTAATGGTCGGCCCTCTTACCTCCCGGGTCATTAACAGGCCGACATCGAAGCGGGCAACAGGTGGGCCCATTTGATTTCACGAGCCTTTAACAGGCTGTTACTAAGGTCGGGCTACATATGTCCCAACTATACCGTGGGCCTTTAGCAGGCCAAAAGAGACACGGGTTTGTACTGGACCATGAAGAGCATGGGCCGCTAAGAGGCCGAAAGTCAGGTCGTATTGTAAATGGCCCAACTGTGTTGTGGGCCTTTAGCAGGCCGAAAGAGAAACTGGGCTGGTATTGGACCATGAAGGGCATGTGCCGTTAAAAGGCCAAAACTCAGGTCCGACTACAAATGGCCCAACTCATTTATGGGTTGTCAATAGGCTGAAAGACACACATGGCCGAGAATTGGCCCAACACTTGAATGGGTCGCCAAAAGGCCAAAACTTAGGTTCGACTACAAATGGCCCAACTGATTTATGGGCCGTCAACAGGCTGAAAGACACACCGGGCCGGAAATTAGCCCAACACTTAAATGGGTCGCTAAAAGGCCGAAAGATGTACATCCTGAAAATTCTCCCATCCCTTGAATGGGCCGTTAACAGGTCGAAATCTCATCGGGCCGATATTGAGCCCAAATATATAGCGGGCTGTTAACGGGCTCGAACAGACAATGGGATGCAATGGTGTCAAATCTTTAACGGGCCGTTGACGGGACGAATTGCCACATCTCGTATGGGTCATGGGCTTAAATGGACCTGACACAAGTAGGCCTTATATGGGTCGGCCTGCTAATTTTTACTGGGCCGGCCTTTTCCACCGGAATGGGCCACTGTTGGGCCGTGCCATGTGTCGACCTATCAACGGCGCCTCATGTCCAATGAGTGGATGACATCTGTCCCAACGGTCAGGCAACACATGTTTCCTCCGACCAATGATGATTTTACACGTGGAAAATCCCCATTGGTCTGGCCTGTTAACGGGTTATCGGATCCAAATCCGGACACGATAACTTAACATTGTTTCGTTACGGTGGATGCCATGTGTCGGTCACCCTTGACGAAAGCACTTCTGTGACGCACGATTTATCGTCATGGAAGTGGACACTTCCCTGATGATAATTTTGGTAATGTCATGGAACACTTCTATGAGAGCACGGGTATGACTATCTTGATTTTGTCATAAAATCTCATGAATGTACATGCATGAAAGAAAACGTGACCTACTGTGACAAACACATATCATCACGGAAGTGTATTTTTTTGTAGTGCCTGCTGCAAGAGCTGATGCAGATGTTACGAATGTCTGGCAAGCTCAATCTGATACCTACTCAATAGTTTAGTGTGGCATGCTTTACGACTTAGAACCAAGACTTCAAAGACGTTTTGAACATCATGGAGCATATGAGATGTTCCAGGAGTTGAAGTTAATATTTCAAGCAAATGATCGGGTTGAGAGATATGAAGTCTCCAATAAGTTCTATAGCTGCAAGATGGAGGACAACAGTTCTGTAAGTGAACACATACTCAAATGTCTAGGTATTATAATCACTTGACTCAGCTAGGAGTTGATCTTCCAGTTGATTGTGTTATTGACAAAGTTCTTCAATCACTGCCACGAAGCTATAAAGGCTTCCCAATGAACTATAATATGCAAGGGATGAACAAAACAATTCCCGAGCTCTTCGCAATGCTTAAGGTTGCGGAAGTAGAAATCTAGAAGGAGCATCAACTGTTGATGGTTAACAAGACTGCTAGTTTCAAGAAAAAAGGCAAGGGAAAGAAAGGGAACTTCAAGAAGAATGGCAAGCAAGTTGCCACTCCCAGGAAGAAAACCAAAGCTGGACCCAAGCCTGAAACTGAGTGCTTCTACTTCAAAGGGAGTGGTCACTCGAAGCGGAACTGCCCCAAGTATTTGGCGGATAAGAAGGATGGCAAAGTGAACAAAGGAATATTTGATATACATGTAATTGATGTGTTTGTTACTAATGCTCGTAGTGAAGGAAATATGCCCTAGAGGCAATAATAAAGTTGTTATTTTATATTTCCTTATTCATGATAAATTTTTATTATTCATGCACTAATTGTATTGATCGAAAACCTAAATACATGTGTGAATACATAGACAAATACCGTGTCCCTAGTGAGCCTCTACTTGACTAGCTCGTTGATCAAAGATGGTTAAGGTTTCCTAACCATGGACATGAGTTGTCATTTGATCACATGATCACATCATTAGGAGAATGATGTGATGGACAAGACCCATTCGTTAGCTTACCATTATGATCATTCAGTTTTATTGCTATTGCTTTCTTCATGTCAAATACATATTCCTTCGACTGTGAGATTATGCAACTCCCGGATACCAGAGGAATGCCTTATGTGCTATCAAACATCACAACATAACTGGATGATTATAAAGATTCTCTACATGTATCTCCGAAGGTGTTTGTTGGGTTGGCATAGGTTGAGATTAGGATTTGTCACTCCGAGTATCAGAGAGGTATCTCTGGGCCCTCTCGGTAATGCACATCATAAGAAGCCTTGCAAACAAAGTGACCAATGAGTTAGTTGCAGGATGTTGTATTACGGAATGAGTAAAGAGACTTGCTGGTAATGAGATTGAACTAGGTATGAAGATACCGACGATCGAATCTCAAGCAAGTAACATACCGATGACAAAGGGAATAACATATGTTGTCATAACGGTTCGACCAATAAAGATCTTCATAGAATATGTGGGAGCCAATATGAGCATCCAGGTTCTGCTATTGGTTATTTACCGGAGAGGTGTCTCGGTCATGTCTACATAGTTCTTGAACCCGTAGGTCCTGCACGCTTACGTTCGATGACAATATTGTATTATATGAGTTATGTGATTTGGTGACGGATTGTTGGGCCAAGAGAGGAAACGCACCAGCCACAGGTGCTGGTGCCCCCCCCCCCATATGGGCTGGCCAAATTGGAGAAGGAAAGGGGAAGGAGGAAAGGAAAAGGGGAATAGGATTCCCCCTTCCCCCTCTTCCCTTCCTACTCCGAATAGGAATAAGAGAGGGGGGTTGGCCGAATTGGGAGAGGACCCAAAGTAGGATTCCTCCTACTTGGGGCGCCCCCTTGGCTGCCTCTCCTGCCCTCCAACCTATATATATGTGTGGAAGGGGGCGCCTACAACATAGAACAACAACTGTTAGCCGTGTGCGGCACCCCCCTCCACAGTTTACACCCCCTGTCAAATCTTCGTAGTGCTTAGACGAAGCCCTGCATGGATTACTTCACCATCACTGTCACCACGCCATGGTGCTGACGGAACTCATCTACTTCCTCGACACCTTGCTGGATCAAGATGGCGATGGATGTCATCGTGTTGAACGTGTGCAGAACTCGGAGGTGTCGTATGTTTGGTACTTGATCAGTCAGAGCTAGAAGAAGTTCGACTACATTAACCGTGTTGTCAAACGCTTCCGCTTTCGGTCTACGAGGGTACGTAGACACACTCACCCCCTCTTGTTACTATGCATCTCCTAGATAGATCTTGCGTGAGCATAGGAAATTTTGAAATTGCATGCCATGTTCTCCAACAGTGGCATCATGAGCCAGGTCTATGCGTAGATCATATGCATGAGTAGAACACAAAGAGTTTTGGGCGGTGATCGTCATACTACTTACCACCAATGTCTTATTTTGATTCAGTGGTATTGTTGGATGAAGCGGCCCAGACCAACCTTACATGGCCACGTTCATGAGACAGGTTCCACCGACAGACATGTAACTAGTTTTGCATAAAGGTGGTTGGCGGGTGTCTATTTCTTCTACTTTAGTTGAATCGAATTTGACTGTTGCCGGTCCTTGTTGAAGGTTAAAACAGAAAATTTGATAAATCATTGTTGTGGTTTTTGTGCCGTAGGTAAGAATTGTTCTTGCTAGAAGCCCGTAGGAGCCACGTAAAACTTGCAACAACAAAGTAGAGGACGTCTAACTTGTTTTTGTAGGGCATGTTGTGATGTGATATGGTCAAGACATGATGTGATATACGTTATTGTATGAGATGATCATGCTTTGTAAAAGTTATCGGCAACCGGTAGGAGCCTTATGGTTGTCTCTTTATTGTATGAAATGCAAACGCCATGTAATTGCTTTAATTTATCACTAAGCGGTAGCGATAGTTGTAGAAGCAATAGTTTGCTAGACGACCATGACGCAATGGTGGAGATCAAGGTGTCGAGCCGGCGACGATGGAGATCATGGCAATGCTTTGAAGATGGAGATCAAAAGCACAAGATGATGATGGCCATATCATGTCACATATTTTGATTGCATGTGATGTTTATCTTTATGCATCTTATTTTGATTAGTATGATGGTAGCATTATAAGATGATCCCTTAACTAAATTTTAAGGTATAAGTGTTCTCACTGAGTATGCGCCATTGCGACAGTTCTTCGTGCTGAGACACCAGGTGATGATCGGGTGTGTTAGGCTCTACATTCACATAAAACGGATGCACGACAGTTTTGCACATTCGGAATACTCGGTTTAAACTTGATGAGCCTAGCATGTATAGACATGGCCTCAGAACACTAGAGACGGAAAGGTCAAACGTGAATCATTTAGTAGATATGATCAACATAGAGATGTTCGCCATTGATGACTACTCCATCTCACGCGATGATCGGACATGGTTTAGTTGATTTGGTTCATGCATCTTTTAGATGATTTGAGGGATGTCTATCTAAGTGGGAGTTCTTAATTAATTTGATTAATTGAACTTCAATTTATCATGAACTTAGTCTTGATAGTATTTCCAAATTATGTTGTAGATCAATAGCTTGCGTTGTAGCTCCCCCGTGTTTTTTGATATGTTCCTAGAGAAAACTAAGTTGAAAGATGACAGCAGCAATGATGCGGACTGGGTCCGTGATCCGAGGATTATCCTCATTGCTGCACAGAAGAATTATGTCTGTAATGCACCGCTAGGTGATAGACCTATCGCAGGAGTAGATGCAGACGTTATGAACGTTTGGCAAGCTCGATATGATTACCACTTGATAGTTTAGTGCACCATACTTTACGGCTTAGAACCGGGACTTCAAAAATGTTTTGAACGCCACAGAGCATATGAGTTGTTCCAAGAGCTGAAATTGATATTTCAGACTCATGCCTGTGTCGAGAGGTATGAGACCTCTGACAAGTACTTTGCCTACAAGATGGAGGAGAATACCTCAACTAGTGAGCATGTTCTCAGAATGTCTGGGCACTACAATTGCTTGAATCAAGTGGGAGTTAATCTTCTAGATAAGTAGTGATTGACAGAGTTCTCTAGTCACTATCACCAAGCTACTAGAACTTCATTATGAACTATAATGTGCAACGGATAACGAAAAAGATTCCCAAGCTCCTCGCGATGCTGAAATCAGTGAAGGTAGAAATCAAGAAAGAGCATCAAGTGTTGCTGGTTAACAAGACCACTAGTTTCAAGAAAAAAGGCAAAGGAAAAGAAAGGGAACTTCAAGAAGAATTACAAGCAAGTTGCCACTCCCGTGAAGAAGCCGAAAGCTAGACCTAATACTGAAACTAGGTTCTTCTACTGCAAAAGAAATGGTCACTGGAAGCGGAACTGCCCCAAAGTATTTGGCTGGTAAGAAGGATGGCAAAGTGAACAAAGGTATATTTGATATACATGTTATTGACGTGTACCTTACTAATGCTTGTAGTAGTGCCTGGGTATTTGATACCGGCTTGGTTGCTCATATTTGTAACTCGAAACAGGGACTACGGATTAAACAAAGATTGGCCAAGGACGAGGTGACGATGCACGTCGGGAATGGTTCCAAGGTCGATGTGATCGCCGTCGGCATGCTACCTCTACATCTACCTTCGGGATTAGTTTTAGACCTGAATAATTGTTATTTGGTGCCAGCGTTGAGCATGAACATTATATCTGGATCTTGTTTAGTGTGAGACCGTTGTTCATCTAAATCAGAGAATAATGGTTGTTCTATTTATATGAGTAATATCTTTTATGGTCATGCACCCTTGAAGAGTGGTCTATTTTTGTTAAATCTCGATTGTGGTGATAAACATATTCATAATATTGATGCCAAAAGATGCAAAGTTGATAATGATAGTGCAACATATTTGTGGCACTGCCGTTTAGGTCATATCGATGTAAAGTGCATGAAGAACCTCCATGCAGATGGACTTTTGGAATCACTTGATTATGAATCATTTGATACTTGTGAACCATGACTCATGGGCAAGATGACTAAAACTCCGTTCTCCGAAACAATGGAGCGAGCCAATGACTTATTGGAAATAATACATACCGATGTATGTGGTCCGATGAGTGTTGAGGCACGCGGCGGGTATCATTATTTTTTCTAACCTTCACATATGATTTGAGTAGGTATGGGTATATCTACTTGATGAAGCACAAGTCTAAAACGTTTGAAAAGTTCAAAGAATTTCAGAGTGAAGTGGAGAATCATCGTAACAAGAAAATAAAGTTTCTACGATCTGATCGTGGAGGCGAATATATGAGTTACGAGTTTGGTCTTCATTTAGAACAATGTGGAATTGTTTCACAACTCACGCCACCTGGAACACCACAGCGTATCGGTATGTCCGAATGTCGTAACCACACTTTATTGGATATAGTGCGATATATCATGTCTCTTACCGATTTACCACTATCATTTTGGGGTTATGCATTAGAGACAGTCGCATTCACGTTAAATAGGGCACCGTCTAAATCCGTTGAGACGACACTGTATGAACTGTGGTTTGGCGAGAAACCTAAGCTGTTGTTTCTTAAAATTTGGGGTTGCGACACTTATGTCAAAAGGCTTTAGCCTGATAAGCTCCAACCCAAATCAGAGAAATGCGTCTTCATAGGATACCCTAAGGAAACAATTGGGTACACCTTCCATCACATATCCGAAGGCAAGATCTTTGTTGCTGAGAATGGGTCCTTTCTAGAGAAGGAGTTTCTCTTGAAAGAAGTGAGTGGGAGGAAAGTAGAACCTGATGAGGTAAATGTACCTTCTCTCGAATTGGAAAGTAGTACATCAGAGAAGATTGTTCCCGTGATGCCTACACCAACTAGAGAGGAAGCTAAAGATGATGATCATGAAACTTCAAATCAAGTTACTACTGAATTTCGTAGGTCAACTAGAGCATGATCCGCACTAGAGTGGTACGGTAATCCTGTCCTGGGAGTCATGTTACTAGACCAAGGAGAACCTACAAACTATGAAGAAGCTATGATGAGCTCAGATTCCGATAGATGGCTTGAGGCCATGAAATCTGAGATGGGATCCAAATATAAGAACGAAGTGTCGACTTTGGTGGATCTTGCCCGATGATCGACAATCCATAGAGAATAAATGGATCTTCAAGAAGAAGACCGACACTGATGGTAATGTTACTGTTTAAAAAGCTCGACTTGTCGCAAAAGGTTTTCGACAAGTTCAAGGGGTTGACTACGATGAGACTTTATCAACCGTAGCGATGCATAAGTCCGTCTGAATCATGTTAGCAATTGCCACATTTTATGAAATCAGGCAAATGGATGTGAAAATTGCATTCCTTGAATGGATATCTCTAAGAAGAGTTATATATGATGCAACCAGAAGGTTTTGTCGATCCTAAAGGTGCTAACAAGGTGTGCAAGCTCCAGCGATCCATCTATGGACTGGTGCAAGAATCTCGGAGTTGGAATATACGCTTTGATGAGGATATCAAAGCATATGTTTTTATACAGATTTACAATGAAGCCTGTATTTACAAGAAAGTGAGTGGGAGCTTTGTAGCATTTCTGATATTATAAGTGGATGACATATTGTTGATTGGAGATGATATAGAATTTCTGGATAGCATAAAAGGATACTTGAATAAGAATTTTTTTCAATGAAAGACCTCGGTGAAGATGCTTACATATTGGGCATCAAGATCTATAGATATAGATCAAGATGCTTGATAAGACTTTCAATGAGTACATACCTTGACAAGATTTTGAAGGAGTTGAAAAATGGATCAGTCAAAGAAGGAATTCTTGCCTGTATTGTAAGGTGTGAAGTTGAGTATAGACTCAAAACCCGACCACGGCAGAAGATACAGAGAGAATGAAAGTCATTCCCTATGCCTCAGCCATAAGTTCTATAAAGTATGCCATGCTATGTACCAAACCCGTTGTGTACCTTGACATGAGTTTGGCGAAGGGGTACAATAGTGATTCAGGAGTAGATCACTGGATAGTGGTCAAAATTATCCTTAGTTACATTAAAGAGGACTAAGGAATTGTTTCTCGGTTATGGAGGTGACAAAGAGTTTGTCGTAAAGCATTACGTTGATGCAAGCTTTGACACTAATCTAGATGACTCTAAGTCTCAATCTAGATACATATTGAACATGGGAGCAATTAGCTAGAGTAGCTCCATGCAGAGCATTCTAGGCATAGAAATTTGCAAAATACATACGGATCTAAATGTGGCAGACCCGTTGACTAAACTTCTCTCACAAGCAAAACATGATCACACCTTAGTACTCTTTAGGTTTTAATCACATAGCGATTTGAACTAGATTATTGACTCTAGTAAACCCTTTGGGTGTTGGTCACATGGTGATGTGCACTATGGGTGTTAATCACATAAAGATGTGAACTATTGGTGTTAAATCACATGGCGATGTGAACTAGATTATTGACTCTAGTGCAAGTGGGAGATTGAAGGAAATATGCCCTAGAGGCAATAATAAAGTTGTTATTTTATATTTCCTTATTCATGATAAATGTTTATTATTCATGCTAGAATTGTATTGATCGGAAACCTAAATACATGTGTGAATACATAGACAAATAATGTGTCCCTAGTGAGCCTCTACTTGACTAGCTCGTTGATCAAAGATGGTTAAGGTTTCCTAACCATGGAAATGAGTTATCATTTGATAATAGGATCACATCATTAGGAGAATGATGTGATGGACAAGACCCATTCGTTAGCTTAGCATTATGATCGTTCAGTTTTATTGCTATTGCTTTCTTCATGTCAAATACATATTCCTTCGACTATAAGATTATGCAACTCCCGGATACCAAAGGAATTCCTTATGTGCTATCAAATGTCACAACGTAACTGGATGATTATAAAGATGCTCTACAGGTATCTCTGAAGGTATTTGTTGGGTTGGCATAGATCGAGATTAGGATTTGTCACTCCGAGTATCGGAGAGGTATCTCTGGGCCCTCTCGGTAATGCACATCATAAGAAGCCTCGCAAGCAAAGTGACTAATGAGTTAGTTGCATGATGATGTATTAAAGAACGAGTAAAGAGACTTGCCGTAAACGAGATTGAACTAGGTATGAAGATACTTATGATCGAATCTGGGGCAAGTAACATTCCGATGACAAAGGGAATAACGTATGTTGTCATAACGGTTCGACCGATAAAGATCTGGTAGAACATGTGGGAGCCAGTATGAGCATCCAAGTTCCTCTATTGGTTATTGATCGGAGAGGTGTCTCGGTCATGTCTACATAGTTCTCGAACCCATAGGGTCCGCACGCTTAATGATCGATGACGATGTTGTATGATACGAGCTATGTGATTTGGTAACTGAATGTTGTTCAGAGTGCCGGGTGAGATCATGGACATGACGAGGAGTCAGGAAATGGTCGAGTGGTAAATATTGATATATAGGACAATGGTATGCGGACATCGGAAGTGTTTCGGGAAGCACCCGGTACTTATCGGGTCACCAGAAGGAGTTCCGGGCACCCCCAGCAAAAGATATGGGCCTTATGGGCTAAGTGAGGAAACACATCAACCACACAGGTGCTGGTGCGCCCCCCCCCTATGGGCTGGCCAAATTGGAGAAGAAAGGTGAAGGAGGAAAGGAAAAGGGCAATAGGATTCCCCCTTCCCCCTCTTCCCTTCCTACTCCGAATAGGAATAGGAGAGGGGGGTTGGCCGAATTGGGAGAGGACCCCAAGTAGGATTCCTCCTACTTGGGGCACCCCCTTGGCTGCCTCTCCTCCCCTCAAACCTATATATATGTCAGGAAGGGGGCGCCTACAACATAGAACAACAACTGTTAGCAGTGTGCGGCGCCCCGTCCACAGTTTACACCCCCGTTCATATATTCCTAGAGCTTAGGCGAAGCCCTGCATGGATTACTTCACCATCACTGTCACCAGGCCATCGTGCTGATGGAACTCATCTACTTACTCGACACCTTGCTGGATCAAGAGGGATAGGGACGTCATCGTGTTGAACGTGTGCAGAACTCGGAGCTGCCGTGCGTTCGGTACTTGATCGGTCGAAGCTAGAAGAAGTTCGACTACATCAACTGCGTTGTCAACGCTTCTGCTTTCGGTCTACGAGGGTACATAGACACACTCTCCCCTCTTGTTGCTATGCATCTCCTAGATAGATCTTGCATGAGCGTAGGAAATTTTGGAAATTGCACGCTATGTTCCCCAACACGTAGTAGCTCCTGGTATTTGATACTAGTTCGATTGCTCATATTTGTAACTCGAAACAGGAGCTACGGAATAAAGAAAGATTGGCTAAGGATGAGGTGACGATACATGTCGGGAATGGTTCCATGGTCGATGTGTGCTATGTCTTGAGCTTGCGTTGGTTTTCCTTGAAGAGGAAAGGGTGATGCAGCAATAGTAGCGTAAGTATTTCCCTCAGTTTTTGAGAACCAACATATCAATCAAGTAGGAGGCTCCTCAAAATTTGCACGCACCTACACAAACAAACAAGAACTCACAACCAATGCAATAAAGGGGTTGTGAATCCCTTCACGGCCACTTGCGAAAGTGATATCTGATAGAGATAATATGATAAGATAAATATGTTTTTGGTATTTTATAATATAGATTGGAAAAGTAAAGATGCAAATAATAGTAGATTGAAAACTTATATGATAAAAGATAGACCCAGGGGCCATAGGTTTCACTAGTGGCTTATCTCAAGATAGCATAAGTATTACGGTGGGTGAACAAATTACTGTCGAGCAATTGATAGAAAATCGAATAATTATGAGATTATATGGGCATGATCATGTATATAGGCATCATGTCTTTAACAAGTAGATCGACTCCCGCCTGCATCTACTACTATTAATCCACACATCGACCGCTATCCGGCATGCATCTAGAGTATTGAGTTCATAAAGAACAGAGTAACGCATTAAGAAAGATGACATGATGTAGAGGGATATACTCATGCAATATGATATAAACCCCATCTTTTTATCCTCGATGGCAACAATACAATGCGTGCCTTGCTGCCCCTGTTGTCACTGGGAAAGGACACCGCAAGATTGAACCCAAAGCTAAGCACTTCTCCCATTGCAGGAAAGATCAATCTAGTAGGCCAAACCAAACTGATAATTCGAAGAGACTTGCAAAGATAACTCAATCACACATAAAAGAATTCAGAGGAGATTCAAATATTTCTCATAGATAAACTTGATCATAAACTCACAATTCATTGGATCTCGACAAACACATCGCAAAAAGAGTTACATTGAATAGATCTCCAAGAAGATCGAGGAGAACATGGTATTGAGATCCAAAGAGAGAGAAGAAGGCATCTAGCTAATAACTATGGACCCGAAGGTCTGCGGTAAACTACTCACAACTCATCGGAGAGGCCTTGGAGATGTTGTAGAGGCCCTCCATGGTCGATTCCCCGTCCGGCAAAGCATCGGCGAAGGCTCCAAGATGGGATCTCGCGGATACAGAAGGTTGCGGCGGTGGAATTAGGTTTTCATGGGCTCCCCTGATGTTCTCGGGGTACGTGGGTATATATAGGAGGAAGAAGTAGGTCGGTGGACGCCCGAGGGGCCCACAAGATAGGGGGGCGCGCTCTCCACCCTCGTGGCCACCTTGATTGTTGCGTGACTTCCACTCCAAGTCCTCTGGATCACGTTTGTTCCAAAAATCACGCTCCCGAAGGTTTCATTCCATTTGGACTCTGTTTGGACTGCGTTTGATATTCCTTTTCTTTGAAACACTAAAATAGGCAAAAAAAACAACAATACGGGCTGGGCCTCCGGTTAGTAGGTTAGTCCCAAAAATGATATAAATGTGTAAAGTAAAGCCCATAAACATCCAAAACGGGTAATATAATAGCATGGAACAATCAAAAATTATAGATACGTTGGAGACGTATCAAGCATCCCCAAGCTTAATTCATGCTCGTCCTCGAGTAGGTAAATGATAAAAACAGAATTTTTGATGTGGAATGCTACCTAACATAATTCTCAATGTAATTTTATTTATTGTGGCATGAATGTTCAGATCCAAATTATGCAAAACAAAAGTTCATATTGACATAAGAAATAGTAATACTTCAAGCATACTAATCAAGCAATCATGTCTTCTCAAAATAACATGGCTAAAGAAAGTTATCCCTACAAAATCATATAGTCTGGCTGTTGCTCTATCTTCATCACACAAAGTATATAATCATGCACAACCCTGATGAAAAGCCAAGCAAATGTTTCATACTTTAGTAATCTCAAACTTTTCCAACTTTCACGCAATACATGAGTGTGAGCCATGGACATAGCACTATATGTGGAATAGACTGGTGGTTTTGGAGAAGACAAAAAGAAGGAAGATAGTCTCACATTGACTAGGCGTATCAACGGGCTATGGAGATGCCCATTAATAGATATCAATGTGAGTGAGTAGGGATTGCCATACAACGGATGCACTAGAGCTCTAAATGTATGAAAGCTCAACAAAAGAAACTAAGTGGGTGTGCATCCAACTCGCTTGCTCACAAAGACCTAGGGCATTTTGAGGAAGCCCATCATTGGAATATACAAGCCAAGTTCTATAATGAAAATTCCCACTAGTGTATGAAAGTGACAACATAGGAGACTCTCTATCATGAAGATCATGGTGCTACTTTGAAGCACAAGTGTGGTAAAAAGGATAGTAGCATTGTCCCTTCTCTCTTTTTCTCTCATTTTTTTATTTGGCCTTTTTTTATTTGGCCTCTCTTTTTTTAAGTCTGAAGTCTCATCCCGACTTGTGGGGGAATCATAGTTTCCATCATCCTTTCCTTACTGGGACAATGCTCTAATAATGAAGATCATCACACTTTTATTTACTTACAACTCAAGGTTACAACTCAATACTTAGAACAAGATATGACTCTATATGAATGCCTCCGGCGGTGTACCGGGATATGCAATGAATCAAGAGTGACATGTATGAAAATTATGAAGGTGTCCTTGCCACAAATACGATGTCAACTACATGATCATGCAAAGAGCAATATGACAAAAATGATGTGTGTCATATAAACGGAACGGTGGAAAGTTGCATGGCAATATATCTCAGAATGGCTATGGAAATGCCATAATAGGTAGGTATGGTGGATGTTTTGAGGAAGGTATATGGTGGGTGTATGGTACCGGTGAAAGTTGCGCGGCACAAGAGAGGCTAGCAATGGTGGAAGGATGAGAGTGCGTATAATCCATGGACTCAATCATTAGTCATAAAGAACTCATGTACTTATTGCAAAAATCTACAAGTAATCAAAAACAAAGTACTACGCACATGCTCCTAGGGGGATATATTGGTAGGAAAAGACCATCGCTCGTCCCCGACCGCCACTCAAAAGGAAGACAATAAATAAATAAAATTGTGATGTAACTTCATCACAAAGCGGTTCACCATACGTGCATGCTACGGAATCACAAACTTCAACACAAGCATTCTTTAAATTCATAATCACCCGACTAGCATGACACTAATATCACAACTTCTATATCTCAAAACAATTATCAAGTATCAAATTGATCATAGCATCCAATTCACTTCCTATGATAGTTTTTATTATACCCAACTTGGATGCTCATCATTCTAGGACCAATTTTATAACCATAGCAAATACCATGCTGTTCTAAGAGACTCTCAAAATAATATAAGTGAAGCATGAGAGATCAACAATTTCTTCAATATTAAGCCACCGCCGTTCTCAAAAAGATATACGTGAAGCACTAGAGCAAAAACTATCTAGCTCAAAAGATATAAGTGAAGCACATAGAGTGTTCTAATAAATTTCAATCCAGTGGGCTTCTCCCAAAAGGTGTTTACAGAAAGTATGATTGTGGAAAACTAAAAAGCAAAGACTAATATCATACAAGACGCTCCAAGCAAAACAAATATCATGTGGCGAATAAAAATATAGCTCCAAGTAAAGTTACCAATGAACGAAGACGAAAGAGGGGATGCCTTCCGGGGGAATCCCCAAGCTTAGGATTTTTTCTATTATTGAGTATCTTGGGGTGTCATGGGCATCCCCAAGCTTAGGCTCTTACCACTCCTTATTCCATAATCCATCAAATCTCTTACCCAAAACTTGAAAACTTCACAACACAAAACTCAACAAGAAATCTCATAAGCTCCGTTAGTGAAAGAAAGAAAAACCACCACATAAGGTACTGTAATGAACTCATTATTTATTTATATTGGTGTTAAACCTACTGTATTCCAAGTTCTCTATGTTTCATACTACTTAATACTAGTCATAGATGCATCAAAATAAGCAAACAACACACAAAAAGCAGAATCTGTCAAAAACAGAACAGTCTGTAGAAATCTGTAACTCTAGAATACTTCTGGAACTCTAAAAATCCTACCAAAATAGTAAGTCTTGGGAAATTGGTCTATTGATCTACAGAAAAAATAATCAACGCAAAATCACATTTCTGTGAATTACTAAAATTATTTTTGTGCATGCAAAGTTTCTGTTTTTCAGCAGAATCAAATTAACTATCACCATAGGTTATCCTATAGGTTCTACTTGGCACAAACACTAATTAAAACATAAAAACACATCTAAACAGAAGGTAGATGCAAAATTTATTACTAAACAGGAGCAAAAACAAAAAAACACAAATAAAATTGGGTTGCCTCCCAACTAGCGCTATCATTTAACGCCCCTAGCTAGGCATAAAAGGGAGGATAGGTCTAACTAGTGCCATCTTTGGCACTCAATTCATAAGTAGCTCGCATGATAGATTCATAAGGTAATTTGACTTTTTTTCTTGGAAAGTGCTCCATGCCTTTCCTTAATGGAAATTGGAATCTAATATTCCCTTCCTTCATATCAATAATCGCACCAATCGTTCTAAGGAAAGGTCTACCAAGAATAATAGGACATGAAAGATTGCAATCTATGTCAAGAATGATAAAATCTACGGGAACCAAATTCCTATTTGAAACAATGAGGACATCATTGATCCTTCCCATTGGCTTTTTAATGGTGGAATCCACAAGGTGCAAATTTAAAGAGCAATCATCAAGATCATGGAAACCTAGAATATCACATAAAGTTTTCGGAATCGTGGAAACACTAGCACCCAAATCACGCAAAGCATAACACTCATGATCTTTAATTTTAATATTTATAGTAGGTTCCCACTCATCATAATGTTTTCTAGGTATAGAAAATTCCAAATTAAGTTTTTCATCAAAAGATTGCATCAAGGCATCTAAAATATGTTTGGTAAAAGCTTTATTTTGACTATAAGCATGAGGAGAATTCACAACGGATTGCAACAAGGAAATACAACTTTCTAAAGAACAATTATCATAATTAAATTCCTTGAAATCCAAGATAGTGGGTTCAATGCTATTTAAAGTCTTGACCTCTCTAATCCCACTTTTACCAAATTTAGCATCAAGATCTAAAAACTCCGAATCATTGGGATGCCTTTTAAATAAAGTTAACTCATCTCCAGTCCCATCATTATTAAGATTCATATTGCAAAACAAAGATCTAATAGGGGATGCATCAATAACTTTAAGATCTTCATCATTATTTTTATGGAAACTAGAAGAACACGCCTTTATAAAGCAATCTTTCTTAGCACGCAATCTAGCGGTTCTTTCTTTGCACTCATAAATGGAAATTGTCATAGCTTTGAGATACTCATTGATATCATGCTTAGGAGGAGTAGATCTAAGTTTCAAAGAATCAACATCAAGCGAAACTCTATCAACGTTCCTAGCCAAATCATCAACTTTGAGCAATTTTTCTTCAAGCAAGGCATTAAAATTCTTTTGAGAGATCATAAATTCTTTAACACTATTCTCAAAATAAGAGGGCATCTTATTAAAATTACCATAAGAATTATTGTAGGAATTTCCATAACTATTAGAGGAATTACTAGGGAACGGTCTAGGATTAAAGTTTCCTCTATAAGCATTGTTACCAAAATTATTCCTACCAACAAAATTCACATCCATAGATTCATTATTATTCTCAAACAAAGTAGACAAAGGCATATCATTGGGATCAATAGGAGCACTCTTAGTAGCAAACAATTTCATAAGTTCATCCATCTTTTCACTCAAAACATTAATTTCTTCTATAGCATGCACTTTTTTACTAGTAGATCTTTCTGTGTGCCATTGAGAATAATTAGCCATAATATTATCAAGGAGTTTAGTAGCTTCTCCTAAGGTGATTTCCATAAACGTGCCTCCCACGGCCGAATCTAAAAGATTTCTAGAAGCAAAATTCAATCCGGCATAGAAATTTTGTATGATCATCCATAAATTCAAACCATGAGTAGGGCAATTGTGAATCATCAATTTCATTCTTTACCAAGATTGGGCAACATGCTCATGATCAAGTTGTTTAAAATTCATAATATCGTTCCTAAGAGAGATGATCGTAGCGGGAGGAAAATACTTAGAGATAAAATCATCTTTGCACTTATTCCATGAATCAATACTATTCTTAGGCAAAGACGAAAACCAAACTTTAGCACGATCTCTAAGTGAAAACAGAAATAACTCAATTTAACAATATCATTATCCGTATCTTTATTCTTTTGCATCTCACACAAATCAACAAAGTTGTTTAGATGGGTAGCGACATCTTCACTAGGAAGGCTGGAGAATTGATCTTTCATAACAAGATTCAGCAAATCAGTATTGATTTCACAAGACTCAACATCATTAAGAGGAGCAATCGGAGTGCTAAGGAAATCATTATTATTGGTATTGGAGAAATCACACAATTTGGTATTATCTTGCGCCATCGCGACAAGCAATCCAACACACAATCAAACAAAAAGGCAAGCGAAAGAGAGAGGAGATTGGAAAAGAGAGGGCGAATAAAATGGCAAGGGTGAAGTGGGGGAGAGGAAAACGAGAGGTAAATGGCAAATAATGTAAATGCAAGGGAGATGAGTTTGTGATGGGTACTTGGTATGTATTGACTTGAGCGAAGACCTCCCCGGCAACGGCGCCAGAAATCCTTCTTGCTACGTCTTGAGCTTGCGTTGGTTTTCCTTGAAGAGGAAAGGATGATGAAGCAATAGTAGCGTAAGTATTTCCCTCAGTTTTTGAGAACCAGGGTATCAATCCAGTAGGAGGCTCCTCAAAAGTCCCACACACCTACACAAACAATAAAGAACTCGCAACCAATGCAATAAAGGGTTGTGAATCCCTTCACGGCCACTTGCGAAAGTGAGATCTGATAGATATAATATGATAAGATAAATATTTTTTTTGGTATTTTATAATATAGATTGGAAAAGTAAAGATGCAAATAATAGTAGATTGAAAACTTATATGATAAAAGATAGACCCGGGGGCCATAGGTTTTACTAGTGGCTTATCTCAAGATAGCATAAGTATTACGGTGGGTGAACAAATTATTGTCGAGCAATTGATAGAAAAGCGAATAATTATAAGATTATCTAGGCATGATCATGTATATAGGCATCACATCTGTAACAAGTAGACCGACTCTTTCCTGCATCTACTACTATTACTCCACACATCAACCGCTATCCAGCATGCATCTAGAGTATTAAGTTCATAAAGAACAAAGTAACACATTAAGAAAGATGACATGATGTAGAGGGATAAACTCATGCAATATGATATAAACCCCATCTTTTTATCCTCAATGGCAACAATACAATACGTGCCTTGTTGCCCCTACTGTCACTGGGAAAAGACACCGCAAGATTGAACCCAAAGCTAAGCACTTCTCCCATTGCAAAAAAGATCAATCTAGTAGGCCAAAGCAAACTGATAATTCGAAAAGACTTGCAAAGATAACTTAATCAGACATAAAAGAATTCAGAGGAGATTCAAATATTTCTCATAGATAAACTTGATCATAAACCCACAATTCATCGGATCTCGACAAACACACCACAAAAAGAGTTACATCGAATAGATCTCCAAGAAGATCGAGGAGAACATGGTATTGAGATCTAAACAAAGAGAAGAAGCCATCTACCTAATAACTATGGACCCGAAGGTCTGTGGTAAACTACTCACAACTCATCGGAGAGGCCTTGGACATGATGTAGAGGCCCTCCGTGGTCGATTCCCCCTCCGGCGGAGCGCGGGCGAAGGCTCCAAGATGGGATCTTGCAGATACACAAGGTTGCGGCGGTGGAATTAGGTTTTCGTTGGTTCCTCTGATGTTCTCGGGGTACGTGGGTATATATAGGAGGAAGAAGTAGGTCGGTGGACGCCCGAGGGGCCCACGAGATAGGGGGCGCGCCCAGTAGGGAGGGCGCCCTCCACCCTCGTGGCCGCCTCGATTGTTGCGTGAATTCCACTCCAAGTCCTCTGGAACACTTTTGTTCCAAAAATCACGCTCCCGAAGGTTTCATTCCGTTTGGACTCCGTTTGATATTCCTTTTCTTCGAAACACAGAAATAGGCAAAAAAAACAGCAATACGGGTTGGGCCTTTGGTTAGTTGGTTAGTTCCAAAAATGATATAAATGTGTAAAGTAAATCCCATAAACATCCAAAACGGGTAATATAATAGCATTGAACAATAAAAAACTATAGATACGTTGGAGACGTATCAATGTGATCGCCGTCGGCACGCTAACTCTACATCTACCTTCGGGATTAGTTTTAGACCTCAATAATTGTTATTTGGTGCCCATGTTGAGCATGAGCATTATATCTGCATCTTGTTTATCGCGAGACGGTTACTCATTTAAGTCACAGAACAATGCTTGTTCTATTTATATCAATAATATCTATTATGGTCATGCATCCTTGAAGAGTGGTCTATTCTTATTGAATCTCGATTGTAGTGATACACATATTCATAATATTGAAACCAAAAAGATGCAAACTTGATAATGATAGTGCAAAAAAGTTGTGGCACTGTCATTTAGGTCTTATTGGTGTAAAGCGCATGAAGAAACTCCATGCAGATGGACTTTTGGAGTCGCTTGATTATGGATACTTGCGAGTCATGCCTCATGGGAAAGATGACTAAAACTCCGTTCTCCGGAACAATGGAGCGAGCTAATGACTTACTGGAAATAATACATACCAATGTATGCAGTCCGCTGAGTGTTGAAGCATGCGGCGGATATTGTTATTTTCCGGCCTTCACAGATGATTTGAGCTCTAGATTATTCAGGCTAGAATTGTAGTGATTATTGACTCTAGTGCAAGTGGAAGACTGAAGCAAATATGACCTAGAGGCAATAATAAAGTTGTTATTTTATATTTCCTTATTCAAGATAAATTTTTATTACTTAGGCTAGAATTGTAGTGATCGGAAACTTAAATACATGTGTGAATACATAAACAAATACCGTGTCCCTAGTAAGCCTCTACTAGACTAGCTCGTTGATCAAAGATGGTTAAGGTTTCCTAACCATAGACATGTGTTGTCATTTGATAACGGGATCACATCATTATAAGAATGATGTGATGGACAAGACCCATCTATTAGCTTAGCATATTGACCGTTTAGTTTATTGCTATCGCTTTCTTGATGTCAAAAACATATTCCTTTGACTATGATATTATGCAACTCCCGGATACCGGAGGAATACCTTGTGTGCTATCAAACGTGACAACATAACTGGGTGATTGTAAAGATACTCTAAAGGTATCTCCGAAGGTGTTTGTTGAGTTGGCATAGATCAAGATTAGGATTTTTCACTCCGAGTATCGGAGAGGTATCTCTGGGCCCTCTCGGTATTACAGATCATAAGCTTGCAAGCAAATGACTAAGGAGTTAGTTACGAGATTATATATTATGGAAAGAGTAAAGAGACTTGTAGGTAACGAGATTGAACTATGTACGAAGATACCGACGATCGAATCTCAGGCAAGTAACATACTGATGGACAAAGGGAATTACGTCTGTTGTCATAACGGTTCGACCGATAAAGATCTTCATAGAATATGTAGGAGCCAATATGGGCATCCAAGTTCCGCTATTGGTTATTGACCGGAGAGGTGTCTCGGTCATGTCTACATAGTTCTCGAACCCGTAGGGTCCGCACACTTAAACATTCGTTGATGATATAGTGTTATATGAGTTATATGATTTGGTGACCGAATGTTGTTCAGAGTCCCGTATAAGATCACGGACATGACGAGGAGTCTCGAAATGGTCAAGAGGTAAAGCTTGATATATAGGACGATGGTATTCGAACATCAGACTAGTTTCGGAGTGCACCGGGTACTCGTCGGGTCACCGGAAGGGGTTCCGGGCACCCCCTGTAGGTGTATGGGCCTAATGGGCCAAGGGGGGTGGGGACGGACAGACCAGCCCACATGAGGCTGGTGCACCCCTCTCCCTGGCTGGCCAGCCCTAGGGAAGGAAAGGGGGAGGGCTAGCCCCTCCTGCCTTCTCCTTCTCATGGGAGAAATGAAAGGGGAGGGTAGCACTTCCCTCACCTGCCGTTCCCCGCTCACTAAAAAGGAAATGGGGGGGGGTGCTCGAGAGAGACCCTAAGTAGGATTCCTCCTACTTGGGGTGTCCCTTGGCTACTCCTCCCCCCCCACCTATATATATGTGGGAGGGGGCCACCTAGCGCAACACAACATTGTCTTAGCCGTGTGGGGCACCCCCCTCCAGCGTTTACACCCCCGGTCATATTTTTGTAGTGCTTAGGCGAAGCCCTGCGGAGATAACATCACCGTCACCGTCACCACGCCATCGTTCTGTCAAAACTCATCCACTACCATGCCGTCTTGCTGGATCAAGAAGGCGGAGGACGCCACCAAGCTGAACATGTGCTGAACACGGAGGTGTCATACGTTCGGTACTTGATCGGTTGGAGTGCGAAGAAGTTCGACTACATCAACCGCGTTACTAAACTCTACGTAGACACACTCTTCCCATCTTGTTGCTATGCATCTCCATGGATAGATCTTGCGTGTGCGTAGATTTTTTTTTTGTTTTCCATGCAACGTTTCCCAACAATGGCCTCTCGCACCTTCCACTTTTTTCTCGAGGAGATATAAAAAATGAGTGGTGCCAAGTCCAAGGGCGCCACCCATTGATCCAAGGTGAATCCCAGAAAGGTGTACGGGCCCCATTGCCAATGGTGATGTGCGAAGACGCGTAGAAGAGAGACCGGTCCATCTTGTCGCAAGGGTTGTGAAGGCCAACCCACATCTTAGCCGGGTCATTCCATTCGAACCATAGCCATCTAAGTTTTAGCGCCCGCGCAAACTTGGTGAGGTCGATGACACCAAGGCCCCCAAGGTCGGTTGGGCGGCAAACGTTGCGCCAGTTCACTTTACACTTGGCCCCGGTGGCCTTGTCTGTGCCCGCCCAAAGGAAATCCCTCTGGATCTTGTTATAGTTATGAAGTGTGCTGGCAGGAGGGTGGAGGGAGATGATGTGGTAGGTCAGCTACAAATTGAGGACTGACTTGACAAGAGCACATCGCCCCATGGTCATAATGTTCTGCCCATCCCATGGCACCAGCCATGCCGCCGCCTTATCTTCAAGGAATGGAAGTTCCCTTTTCGAAGCTGCCAAACCGAGAGTGGTAAAACTAAATATTTGATGGGGAAGGCAACCGTAGTGGCTGGCAGGCTAGCAAGAATCACATCTCGATCAATAGCCTCACAATGAATTGGGACAACCAAGCCCTTCTGAAAGTTGGTGCATAGGTGCGACACGTTGCCATAGCAGGTGAGCACCTTTGCGAGGTTCTCAATATCTTCCTTGATAGGGGCCATGAAAACCACCGCATCATCTGCGTAGAGGGAAGTGCGGAATATTGCCCTTCGTCCTTGAATCTTATGGAAGAGGCCATGGGTGGTTGCAAGGTTAGGATTTTCTACAGCGGGTCAATCGCGATGACGAATAGCAACGGTGAGATAGGGTCCCCCTGTCGAAGGCTGCATGCATGCAAGACTGGAGGACCGGCCACTCCATTGAGCAATATCCTTGAGGAGGACGTATGAATCAAGGCGGTGATCCAGTTGCGAAACTTGGGTGGGAACCCTCTTCTCTGCAAAAGGTCAATGATGTGCTCCCATCGGACCGAGTGAAATGCCTTCCGGATGTCAAGCTTGAAGAGGAGTGAAGGCATTTTACTTTTGTGCAGCTTGCGAGCAAGACTCCTCATGTACATGCATGGGTAGTGGATGCTTCTCCTTTTGATGAAAGCACTTTGCGCATTGGAGATGAGCGAGTGCATGTGACGGCCAAGGCGGTTGGGAAGCACCTTAGCGATGATCTTAGAAATGGTGTGGATGAGGCTTATAGGTCTATAGTCAGAGATTCCTTCTGCTCCCTCCTTCTTGGGGAGAAGCACCACGTTCGCCGAGTTAAGCCACTTGAGGTTGGCTGTGTGAAGGGTGTCGAAACAATGTATGACATTCATCAAGTCCACTTTGATGATGAGCCAACAGTACTTGAAGAAGATGCCAGTGAAGTCATCCGACCCCGGTGCCTTGCCGCATGGCATCTCATCAATGACATGTGACTGTGAGCAAAAAAAAGACGTTCTAGGCATGGCTCACTGCCAGGCAACACGTAATGTTGCACACATGTATGAGTGACCATGTTCGGTGTGCCTTCAGCCTTTTTTTTTTGTGGTCTTGAGACAAGCTTTCGGCTGTACGTGCACATGTCAGAAACAAATGTGTGTCCGATACTTTCAGCGGCTGACGAGGGCTGGGTTTGGCAGCGACAAACAAACAACCCAGGACAAACAAACATGTTTGGTTGTACGAAAGTTGGGAACAGAAAAAAAGAACTGATCATAGTTGTCAACCGGAGGGGCCACGATGTAGGCCAGAACATGCTCCGTCACTGCATCTAAATGTAACATAGTAGGACCCTCGGGTGATATACCCTTTCAGCTCGTCTGTCCTTCCATCTGTCCCTCGTCTCGCTAGAGACTGTAAATACATTTTTTTTTTTGCCTCGCCAATTGATGGCCATGTGAAAATATTCTGTGTTACCGTCTTCTTTGAGGAAGAACTGAACTTTGGATCTCTAGTACCATTTGATTTTCGACTAACTACAAACTGCAAAATACATAATGCAGTTTGATTTGATTCTTTTGCACTATTCTTTCGACATGCAGTGCCCATACAAGTGCGGTTCCTTGATCAGTTGTAGATTAATTTGTAAGTTCATTCAGCGGTTGCTTGTGCCCTCTCCAGCTTCTCCTTCGAACAGGTCCGAGAGCAACTCGGCCAGGCTCTCGGCCGTGTACCTGGCAGAGTTGCGAAGCTTGGGGTGCTTGAAGAGATACGCGTCGTAGGCACCAACGACCCGATCAGACACGGCCTTCCGCAGCTCCGCACGGAGCGCCGGATCAGTGACCTCGCAGCATAGGTGCCCGCTGTACACTTTCTCAAGCGCGGAGTTGAACTTGGCCAGGATCTTCAAGCTGGCGCCCGCGGCCTCGAGGCAAGCCACGACTGGCGCCCAGGAAGCCTCGACGTAGCCCGTCACGTGCTGCTCCACTCGGCTCTGGCGCCATTCAGTCCAATCGTCTCCCTCGAGCACGTCGGCGTGTTTCAGCACGAAGTCGGTGTTGTTGGCGTGGAAGAGGTGCCACATGCCTCCACCCTCCGCGCCGTGGAGAGCGGATATCTCCCTGATGTTGGCTTCCAGAGACGCGATGAGCTCGGAGACGAGATCACCGAACGAGCTTACCCCCTCTGCATCGCCCTTCCGTCGTCCACTGCTCGTGCTCGCGAGGATCACATCCAGCGCGCCATGGTGCGGTGCCAGCGACTCGATGATGGCCATGGTGTTCCGCGTCAGCGGATGGACGCCGGTCGAGCTCAGCGCCACCGAGCTAACGCTGGGTCGGATCTTGGTGACGAGCCCGCCGGTCATGACCCTCAGTGCGCGCGCCAGCCTGGCGAGAACCCCCTCGACCTGGCAGGACATGAACTCCTTGTGTTGCCCGGTAAACACGAGCATGAGGCCCGGGGCAGAGTCAACAAGCACCTCGTACATTTGCAGAACGTATATGAGCTTATCCGGCGAGTGCGTGCTGGTGAACCCGTTTGCAAACATGAGCAGGATGGAAGTGCTCCGCTTGGCGATGGCCATCAGGTAGCAGTTCTTGAACCTGTCGAAGGCGCCCTTCCCCTGCGCCTGGAGCTGCATTTGCATAGCGACGAGGGCCTTCTCCACCAGTTTAGTCGACAAGATCCACCGCCTGATCGTGTCCTCTGCTGTCCACCACTCGGCGTTCTCGTAGCTGATCACCTTGTCAGTCCTCAGAAAACATCCCATCTGAAGAATCGACAAGAACCTGCTCCACCATGGTCATGATTTTCAAGGGTGATCAACTCCTCCAGGAATGAAATAAAGGAAGCAAAAAATCTCAAGTTCACATCAAATATGGATTTCTGGAATTTAACTAAAAACGATTCTGTTTTGTATAGGCAGCTAGCAGTAGCACCTGTCTAAAACGTCGCAGGGAGCGTTGTCGAATGTCCGGAGCAGCTCTTTCGTGTAGCCGGCACGGATGACCCGCTTTGAGATCTCATGGAGGACGGACACGCTTCCCGGGCAGATCAGATCGAACTCATCCAGGGACTTAAAGCCGGTCACTTCACCCCGTTGACTCCCGCCGGATGCGTACAGCTCATCGACGGTGCTGTAGCTAAAGTCTCCTGTGCTGCTCCTCACCGTGCTGATGCTGTCACCGGTCCTCGCCGTGCTGGTGCTGTCACCGATAAGGAAGGCGATCGATGAGGAGCCGCGGGATGCCATGGAAACAGAGAGCTTCTCGACCGCGAAGCGAAGGCCGCTTCTGCCTTCCAGCTGAGAACCGTCCCAGACCCTGAGCTTGACGACCTCCTCCATGAGGTGCGACATGGCGGCGCGGAGGGCTCCGTCCATGCGGCGGCCAGCAGTGGATGCTGTGGGGAACGCGTGCGTCTCCTTGAGGAAGACTATCTCGTCGATCGCGGCGAGGAGGCTCCTGTTGGTGCACGTCGCCTGCGCGTCCCATATGCCAACGTTAGTGCCGTCGTAGGATGAGCGGCGGCAGTCGAGGTCGAATACAACGCGCTCAGCAACGGCAAGGCGGTCCTCCGCTCGCGCTGTCCCAGCAGATGCCGATCCTTCGACGGCCTTCCCTGCCGCGGCACCCATATGGATGGAGGGTGGAGCGGGCGAACGGAAGCGGCACTCCTCTGTCTGCACTCTGCAGTACTGCTAGAGCTTGATCGGAAAGTTAGGGGGGTTTGACTTGTGGAGTCGATCGCGAGCGGATGACTGGCCGATTGGGGAATGAGCTGAGGTGGAGCTCTCGTGCTAGTGCGGGATTGAGCATGCTCGTGACGAACAGGTCTTAAATTCCAAACGAATGTGGGAAGCCAATTCCACACGCTTTTTCGTTGACTTTTGGATGCAAAGTAGTGTCTTTTTTTCTTCAGAATTAAAAAAAAACTAATGACCAGGTTTGTCATGCGAAAGCAGATAAAATTCCATGCTTATGTATTATGATTTGCCATGTAGTACAGTAAAATTGTCATGTTGCGTAAAAATCAACAGAAAAATTGTCATGCTGCATCGATTAATTGCCATGTGTTCGTCGGGATCAGATTTTTTTGGTTTAGGGAGATTGAAAGAACATTTTCATCTCAAAAGTGTTTTGGTGTTGATGAAACGCATTTACGGACTAATCGTGTGTTTCAGCAACACATGCATATTCAAATGGCACAAGACGGGTTGGTTCCCCATTGAAGGAAAAGATCAAACACGACATTTCCAACGCTTTTATTTCTTTGGTTATAGGCTATGCATACTATTAAGAGGGTTCGACGTTGATAGGTACGGGTGGAATCAAATCACGTAGACGAAACTCATATTGCATCCGCATAGTTTTCCTAACTGTTTTCGAGGAGAGAAACCTATTTCTACCAAGTGCTCAAAAGTGTACCCGATAGCAACACTGGTCCAAGTGGTAGTGTTAGCGTTCTGGGAACCAGGGTACCCAGACTTGCCTACCTATAGTCCACAGCGTCGCTCCCTCGACGACTTGATACGGACCATCTACGAGACTACCAAGACAAGACCCTCGCGAGGGCCCCCTGGCCTCGCGAGGCGGACGACACCAAGACCT
>NC_041393.1:145475464-145568232 GCF_002162155.2 Triticum dicoccoides
TTCCAGCCTCACGAGGCTACGATGATGCAAGCCATGATGACCAAGGCCAGGCGGGCGCCATCGGACGTAGAGGAGACAGTTTCCTCTTTGGTACTAAGGAGGCAAGGACAGGCGTGGGTTCCCGAGGAATCTACTAAAGGTTTCCATTCTGATGCTACAAGACCAAGACTACGACCAGCAGGACGGATGTCATGACCGAGCCCACCGTTGCGTCACGACCAGAAGCTTTGCAGGCGAAGACCACCTTTCGTCAGGATAAGATGTACTACTTGTCCCCATTCAAATTGGCCACTGTGGGATCCCTTCCCGCCTACGGTTTGGGAGAAGAGGACTAAGGCCACTATAACTATAGGTTAGCCGCTACCATAGAGGGGGATCGGATCCATTCGACCCTCATCACCAGAGCCCTCACGGGGCAGCTCAACCACTATACTAGTTCATCCTCAAATCTCCTCGTGAGGCCAATCCACCACAAAGTAGGAGTAGGGTTTTACACCGCAAGGTCGCCCGAACCTGGGTAAACTGCTGTGTTCATCTTCTTCCCCGCCCACGCGAGTCCGGCAAGGCTAGGTCATAGGGCAACGAGTTGGTAGCCTCAGAGGTTGAGTTCTTCGTACACGGCCCAGAATTCAAACCTTTGTGGGGTCTGCGGAGCCCTGAATCCAACATTTGGCGCCCCAGGTAGGGGCGTGTCGAAGTCCTTCTTCCGCCTCCGCTTCGCTCTGCTCCGTCGTCCCCATGGCCGGCGCACGCCATGTCCATGCCGAGCGCCGGGGTGCTCCTGTCGCTCAGACGGCACCCATGGGTAACAGTGCTCCTCACCGCTCCGCTACCCCCGCAGCCAACGCTGCCACTGATCTTGTGGCTCAGGAGCAGCAGGACTCGTTGCTTCCACCTTTTGTGCGGCGCGACGGCCGCACCGCCACTCCGTCGCCTACTCCCACCACGGCCTCATCCTCCCATGCTCGCCGTGGGCCGGCAAACGCGCAGGCTGCGCTGCTAATGGTGCGTGAGCTCCTGCCTTATTGCCCCGCTAACGACCTCCACGATGACTGGCTTGGATGCATCGCCGAGCTCGTCAATGCCACCGACGAGGCCCCTGCGTTGTCCCCTTCGCCTCTTCCTCCGCCATCCCAGGCGGGTGACGTGGCCCACGGCGCGCCTCCTCCACCTCCTCGGTGTGAAGCTGACCCCGAGCCCAGGCGCGACACGCCTCCGTGAGACCCACGGCGCGGAGCGCCGGCAAGGGATGAAGCAACCTGCCAGGTGGTGCAGCGTCCGCAGGCCGATGCGCGCGCATTCCCAGCGCCTCAACACCAGCACCAAGACTGTGCGCCGCCAGAGCCCATGGCGCATGGGCGTTAGGACCGAGCTCCTCTCATGCGCGCTGCGCCCCCGAGCGTGGCGGGTTGCCGCACCTTCACCCGGAGCTGCGTCGCATTGTCTGGCCCGGCAAGTTCTAGTTGGATCTGCCTCCACACTACGACGACAGCCCCGACCCCGCGGAGTTCCTCCAACTCTACACGCTGAGCATCGAAGCGGCGAGCGGTGATGAGAAATTTACGATGAACTGGTTCCCCATGGCCCTCAAGGACGGCGCGCGCTCTTGGCTCCTGAACCTCCCGGAGGTGTCCATTTCTGTCGGTGTTCTGGGAACCAGGGTACCCAGCCATGCCTGCCTGCGGCCCACGGCGTGGCTCCATCGACGACCTGGTACGTCCCAGCTTTGACTACAATGAGACAAGACCCTCGCGAGGGGCCAAGCCTCATGAGGCGGGCGACATCAAGACCTCTCGAGGGAGCGACCTCCTCAGGTGGCCTTCTGAGCGGAGCAGAGATTTCTACGCAAGACCCAGCTTCACGAGGCTGGAATGGCATCAGCCATGACGACCAAGTCCAGGCACGTGCCAGCGGGCGCAGAGCGGCAGGTTTCCATTTGCACTTCGCAGGAACGAGGCAAGCGCAGGTGTGGAGTCCCAAGGAATCAAACAAAGGTTTCCATTTGCGTGCAACAAGACCAAGACTGCCAGAACGGCAGGATGGATGTCATCACCGAGCCCACCATGATGCCACAATCAGAGGCTTTGCAGGCGAAGACCACCTTTCGTCGGGATCAGATGTACTTCTTGTCCCCTTTCAAATTTTATCGTTGTGGGATCCCTTCCCGCCTATGTTTTGGAGGAAGAGGACAAATGCCACTATAAATATAGCCTAGCCACCACAGTAGAGGGGGGTCGATCGATAGCTCCATCGGGTGATCAGCTCACTGAACCACCAAGAGATCATCATAAGAACAAGCCTCCTGAGGTTGTTCTTCCAGTTGTACTAGTTCATCCTCAGCCCCCCCCCCCCCGAGGCTAATCCACCACAAAGCAGGAGTAGGGTTTTACACCGCAAGGTGGCCCGAACCTGGGTAAATTGTCATGTCTTTCTCATTCTTGTTTATCGAGCTAGGCCGTGAGAGCAGCAGATTGATCGGCTTGAGAGTTTGAGTTCTTTGCACACGCCCCTGAGTTCTAACCTTTCTTGGGTCTGCGGAGCACGGAATCCGACATTTGGCATGCCAGGTAGGGGGTGTGTTGAAGCCTCTCTTCCATCAGTCGCTTCGCCCCTGCTTTGCAGTTCTTGTGGTAGAAGTTCCACGAGCTGGCAACGAGCAATGGGCCGCCCGCGCCACCCAGGCGACTCTGCCCGACCACAAAATCCGTCATCATCTCCCGCTTGCCGGAGCGGGGATGGGCGTCGGCGACAGCAGCCGCCGGCACCGTGGGCCACTTCCATCCCCTCCCGTTCAGCGCCGCAACCGAGCGGCAGCAAGGTCCTCCACCTACACTGCAGTGACCTCCCTGCGCACTCACCGGAATCAGGTGAATGTGCGGGCCACGCTCGTCGTGGCCCACGAGTTGTTGCATTGTAGGCTGGCCGAGGGCGGCCGTGACGCCCTGCTCTCCCGCCTCGCCGAATACTCGATGCCGCCTGCGAAGGCACGACACCCTTCCACATTATGCCAGCTGCGTGGGTGACTCAGGACACTCATGCTCACACCAGCCGTGTCCACTCACCCCTCCAGGATGATCTCCAGGGGCCCCACGGAGGCAGCTCGGCGTACGAGATCATCCACCCGATCCGGGGGACTCGTTCCCAGGGAGCAGTTGGGGCAGGCGGCTTCTACCTCAACAGCAGCAAGGAGTCGTTCCTGGGCCGGCGAGCCATGAACCCAGGCATGGTGGTTTCGGTGGGTAACAACACCTACTGGATCACGAGGATTCCTTCTATGGTTGTCGGGCGCGGGGTTGTGAGAAGAGCAGGATTAGCAATCAGCATAAGGATCGTTTACCCAGGTTCGGGCCACGAGGAATGCATAAAACCCTAGTCCTGATTTGGTGGATGTATTGAGTGTTCTTGAGCTCTTGAACTAGCTACAGTGGTTGCATGGTTCGAAAGAGCCGAATCCCTCTCCGGTACGTCATGGGCCTCCTTTTATAGTCGAAAGGGGCTGCCATAGTGGCACACAGGAGGTGGAAAGGCCTATAGTGCTATGAGCTTATCGCTCGTATTACAGGACAAGACGCATTTAATGTGTTGCTTAGGTGTCTTCTTGCTTTATCAGGGACTGGAGCGAGGCACGTCTCGTCTGTCGCTGCTCCTCCTCGTTTTGACATGCGCCCTAGTCAGCGATGCATACAGCGCCATGTAGGCAGGCAAGCAGCTGAGGTGGCGCGGTGGTGGAGCCTTCACGAAGATCTGCATGCCGCCATGCAGGCGTGTGCTGAGTTGGACTGGAAGCTGCATGTTGCCATGCAGGTGCCTGCCCAGCTGGTTGGGCTAGCTCCTGCATGTGAACGGTGGTGGAGACTTGGTTGGTGCGGGCCTGACAGTGGCCCCGCTGACGCCCTTGGCAAGGGCCTTGCCGGGTGGCCCGACAAGGGTCTTGCCGTGGCACGCTATCGTCCCCGGCAAGGATCTTGCCAGGGGTCTTATGGGTTTCCTCGGCGAGAATCTCGTCGAGGATCGTTGCCTTCCAATTCTCATTTGATCTTGAATATCCTTTGTCTTCACAAAGATCTGCATGCCACCATGGAGGTGCCTCCCGAGCCCTGGCCCAACGTGGTTGATGGTGTTGGAGACCGTGGGTTCGAGGGTGGCTCACTCCGCTGGTGTGGGCAAGCCGCCCCGGCAAGGGGCTTGCCGGGGCTGCTGAGGCTACCCCGGCAAGGGTCCTGCCGGAGAAACCTGCTTCGTCCATCTGCTCACTGTGGTTTCGGTCTTTGGCGTTGCGCTGATTGTTTCTGTGGCTTCGACTCCTCCCTTTTGCACTTCTAAGTGTGGCTTCGGCCCGTGGCTCTGACTTCCCGCACACAAGTAAGGGGTACAAAGGAGTGCCCCAACTTTAGTACACCGATAGCGGGCTATGCGGCACGGGGCCCGGGGGCTGGTCTCAGGCAGATAGTCCCTGAAGTCCTGGTACCACCCATGGCCGGCGCGCTGCGCGAGCAAGGGAGAAGCCCATTCATACTTCATGCGTTGGCTCCGGCACCAGGATCGTCAAGGTCGTGAGAGATGGGGGCTCCTCACGGGTCGGCTCAGCACTCCGCCAACATCTTCGACGCCGACAACCACCGCTCACAGTCAACCTATTTCAGACGCAATTACGCTAACCTTGGGTCGCAGGTGAATCCCGCCACGATGGCGTATCTTGAGATGCTGGATCTGCCTCAGGCAGGAGGAGGGCCCTGGGAGCCGCGTGGAGGAAACCCGGCGCCTGTAACATCCCAATTTTCAATTTGGATGTTATTTATAGATCATTCATATGCATCCATGATTTATGCATTTTTGCTTTCATTTGTTTTAGTTGAATTTTGATCCTAGAAACCTTAAGCAACTCAAGGACTAAATGAGAGAGTTGGAGGTTTCCCAAAAAAAATCAAATTTTGAATTTTCAAAATTTGGGAAATTGGATCAAATTGTTTTATTCAAAATTCTTTTCCAAGTATTTTAAAAAAATAAAATAAAGAGAGAAGGTAAAAGGACTTCTTCAAAAATAGCAAAGAAGTATTGGAAATTGAATTTTGAATTTTTGAACATTTTATTTGATTTTATTTGCAGGATTATTTATTTTATTGCGAATTTTATTAATACTAAAAAGATATTTTTAAAACTTGCATTTTTAGGCCAGAAAAATGTTTACAAGGTCATATATGAGGCCATATAAATATGTGAATTTTTTCTGTTATTTTTAGATATAAATTTGTGTTAGTTTTCGTATTTTTAAAAAAACCACCGAACTCGGCCGGCCCAGCCAACCAGGCCAGGCCAACCGCAGCCCAGCCCGCTCTGCGCCCTCCCCGACCTCCGCCGCCGCCGCCGCTGCCATGGCCGAGCTGGACTCCCGCTCCGCCTCACCCCCTTCACCAAGCCACCGCCCTGCCCCGTGCCTTTATAAGCTGCCACCCCGACCCCCTCTCTCCTCCCAAGTCGCAGCCGCCGCCGCCGTCGAAAGCCGTCGCCGCCATGCCGCATCCCGATGCCGCAGCCGCCGCCGTTTGCGCCGCCGCTGCCACCGTCGTCTCTGCCACGCCACGCCGTGCTCCCCAAGCCGCTCCGTCGCTGATCCCGCCGCCGACGCGGTACCTCTCTGCCCCTCTCGACCGTCGGGTAACGATCTATTCGATTTTTTCTGTTTAGCGGACGTTCATCCGGTAGTTCTTTGTAGTGAAATTTCGTTTCTTATGCTTCTATAGCGAATGTTCGTTCGTTAGTTCTTTTTTCTTTTCTTTTCTGCCAGGGACCTATCCGCTAGTATTTTATTTACAATTTAGCCCCTATTTTTCAAACTAGCACAACTTTCTGCTCGTTTGTCCAAATTTGATGAAACCAATGCCAAAATCTTCAGCACGATCTTATCTATCCAAAAACCAACTCAAATATATTTTTGAAAGATTTAAAATTTGAATTTGTTCAAATCTTAATTCAAACTTCTTTAGGACATAATTTGAGTTTCATAACTCCGTTTTAGTTGATTCTTTTTGCAAATCAAAGTGGTTGACATAAGCTTTCCATTAAGATCTAATCCACATAATTTTGGCACTGTTAAAAATTGTTTTCTGTTGAAAGAAGTTTTTTGCTTGTTTTTGAGTTTTCCTAATCTTTTTCTTCTATTTTCTTTGCATCTTTTGCTTGAGTGCTTACGTATGCTATTGTTTGTTTACGATAGATTTTCTGGAGTGCGAAGCTTGTTATTACGAGTCTCTAGGGTTTACCAATCATCAGCAAAGCAAGTTACATTTTGATCATACTCTTTTATACCCAGTTTTACAATGCATTAGTTTCACCTTCAAAGATTGCATGAGTAGGATTGGGAACATGTGGTTTTGTTATGTAGTTCATGAGGTAGCAACCTATTACCTTTGATCACTCCGGGAATATACGTTATACTCATAAATTGCTTAGCCATGCTCGTAGACGGGGATTGGTATGTGAGATTCATGAAAGTTGCGAGAGTAATAATAACTAAGGGAAAATTAAGGTGGCAACTTTAATACACATCTGGGTGGATTGTTTGGGGCACCTGGAGAAACCAGTGCTTGCCCAAGGGAATCCCGGAGTACCCGTGTGATTACCCTAGGTCCGCCACCCAGGCTCAAAGGGATCATATGATATTTCATGCCTAGAAACTTCCGTGTGCACCCACAAGCCATTACTGGCTCTGGCATAGTTGAGTAAGTTGTGTGACCTATTTCCGTGGTAGACTAGCTAATGTAGTGGGAAAGTAGGTGTACCGGTCTACTCAGGGTTTAGAAGGAATACTTCAGAAAGACTATGTCTCGATCTTCCGATCATGGATGCCGTCGAGTCTTGTGGGGAAAACTGCGCAAACCTCCGTAGAGTGTATAAACTAATCATGATTAGCCGTGTCCCCGGTTATGGACAATTTGAGTATCTAGAAGTGAATTATTTATTGATCTCATCACTCTATTTAATTAATGTATTGGTTTTATTATTTATACTTGGTAATTTTCGGACTGAGTTGGAGGAACCTTCTCAATAATGGCATAAACTTGGTAGTAAATGAAATTTATTCCTTTATTGTAGGGAAGAGCTAGCTTTATGCAAAAATTAAACTTAGAGGCTCCACCAGCCAAATATGCATATAGATATAGTCTTTTTCATCCATTGCTCTATAGTGTGACTTTGCCAGCATATTCCATGTGCTGACCTACACGGCTACAACGTCTCATGTTGCAGAGTTTTCCGATGAAGAATAAGGTGCGCTAGGTTGTTGTCATGCACACAGTTTTGCCATGGAGTTGATGGACTCATTTATCTTCGAAGCTTCCGCAGTTATTTATTTTAGTTGGCCTTCAGCCATATTCATGTAATAAATACTCTTTATGAGGACCTCAATGTAATAAGTGTGTGATTGAACTCTGTTATAAATCATCAAGTATTATGTGTGTCAGCATACCGATCCCGGGATGACACTTAAGCACAGAGACTTCAATCCATTGGGATCGGGTCGCTATAGTGCTAGAGCTCCCTTCGCGCCTCACGGCACAGGACGCCACCCCGGCGATAGGGCACGCCATCCAGAGGTAGGTCCTCTACCGGGGAAGGCGCTAGCGAGCCCTTCCCTCGGTGGAGGGCCTGCGATCGCCCGACCACCGCCAGTGTACCCCCTTGCCCCTTGGTCTCGTCCTGGTTTCTGGACTCCCCAACGATGGTAACATGATGCGTTTGGCGGGGTCGCCATGAGGAGCAACGAGTGCATGTGAAGATCTTCGCCTGTGACACCTCACGTAATAATGAGTGGGGTTGTACATGCCCCAGAGTCTCCTGAGTGCCACCCCTGGGCCTCACGGGGGCTCCCGCCCACACGCTAGTGGAAGCACCATGCTCCGCACTACCGTCGGCACTGTCCCCCAATGACTATGCCCACGCCCAGTGGAAGCACTTAGCTTCGCGCTGGTGAGAAGACTAGCATAGGCGCCATACGCGGTTGTTCTCTTTGCCCTCTTTCTATAAACCCAATTTGTTGCCTTCGAGTGAATTTGGAGTTTCTTGAGCCTATTAAAAGAAAAAGGGGGGATTTTTCGACTCGTGGTGTTCTTGGCTCTTCGATTTTCGCTTGGAAAGCATAGTGCCTGCTTGCTACCCCTCCCTGCGAGCGCCCCATGATCGGGGGTTGGGTGTGGCGTGCGCACCTAGGCAGGCCGAGGCCCCCTCGGGGCCAAGGACGCCGCCGCGTGCCCGCCTGCGCGCACACCTTGCCAAGAGCTCTAGCGTTGGCTCCTCGTGCGACGCCCGCGATCGGGCCAGCAATCGCATCAGGAAGCCGCTCAAGCGAGAGCCCCCAGAAGGCTCGCCGAGGCAGAGGGCATCTCCGCGGTGCAAGAACCAACTCAACGTCGTGAACATGAAAGGTAAATCGCACTAGCTACGCTAGTCAAGAGCCCCTCGGCTCGCAACAAAGCATTCTAAAATTAACTCAGGAAATATATCATCATTCCATGCACCATAATGAGATCATCCTCCTTGAGGGAGTCCTGGATTAGGGGGTGTCCGGATGGCCGGACTATGACCTTTGGCCGGACTCCCGGACTATGAAGATACAAGATTGAAGACTTCGTCCTGTGTCCGGATAGGACTTTCCTTGGCGTGGAAGGCAAGCTTGGTGATACGATATGTAGATCTCCTCCCATTGTAACCGACTCTGTGTAACCCTAGCCCTCTCCGATGTCTATATAAACCAGAGAGCTTTAGTCCGTAGGATGAACAACAATCATACCATAGGCTAGCTTCTAGGGTTTAGCCTCTCTGATCTCGTGGTAGATCAACTCTTGTACTACCCATATCATCAATATTAATCAAGCAGGAGTAGGGTTTTACCTCCATCGAGAGGGCCCGAACCTGGGTAAAAACATCGTGTCCCTTGTCTCTTGTTACCATCCGCCTAGACGCACAGTTCGGGACCCCCTACCCGAGATCCGCCGGTTTTGACACTGACATTGGTGCTTTCATTGAGAGTTCCTCTGTGTCGTCACCTTTAGGCCCGATGGCTTCTTCGATCATCAACCACGACGCGGTCCAGGGCGAGACCTTTCTCCCTGGACAGATCTTCGTATTCGGCGGCTTTGCATTGCGGGCCAATTCACTTGGCCATCTGGAGCAGATCGAAAGCTACGCCCCTGGCCATCAGGTCAGATTTGGAAGTTTAAACTACACGGCTGACATCCGCGGAGACTTGATCTTCGACGGATTGGAGCCACAGCCGAGCGCGCCGCACTGTCACGATGGGCATGATCTAGCTCTACCGTCGTACAGTGCCCAGAGCGCCGCTCAGGTGTCCGCTCCGACCCTTAGTTCGGAGCCGACTGCGCCGGTCGAGGACGGGTGGCTAGACGCCGCCTTGGGGGCTGCAATCTCTACGGTGATCGAGCCGAACACCAATCTTGTCCTGCGCGGAGCTCGTGACTCCAAGGTGCCGGACTCCGAATATTCCGCACCCCTCCCGATCGAACCCGATTGGGCTCCGATCATGGAGTTCACCGCTGCGGACAACTTTCAACACTCGCCCTTTGGCGACATCCTGAATTCACTAAAGTCTCTCTCTTTATCAGGAGAGCCCTGGCCGGACTATGGTCAGCAAGGTTGGGATGCGGACGACGAAGAAATTCGAAACCGACCCACCACCCACTTCGTAGCCACTATCGACGATTTAACCGACATGCTCGACTTCGACTCCGAAGACATCGACGGTATGGATGCCGATGAAAAAGACGAACAAGAACCAGCGCCTATAGGGCACTGGACAACCACCTCATCCCACAATGTATACATGGTGGACACACCTAAAAGAAACAACGACGAGGATCAAAAGGGCGCAACGAGGGATCATTCCCTCTAAAAGCAATCAAAGCGGCGGCGGAAACGCCGCGCCAAACCCCACCTCGACAGAGATCCAACCATAGAGCAGGATGAACCGGCAGACGACGAACATACCATCGAGAAACTGTCCGAACATGGCAACTTGGATAAACAAATCAAACATCACGTCCCCGGCGAAGATAATAGTCCGGACGACCTCACGCCGGACAAGTTGCTGGAGAAGAAGAACCTCCACTAAAGGCTCGTCGCCACTACGCGTAGCCTGAAAAAGCAGAAGCGGAAGCTGAAAACAGCGGAAGATGCACTTAGAATCAGATGGGACAGAGTACTCAACACCGCACACAAGTACGGCGACAGTCACCACACAAAGAGCTATCCGACGCAAAAATTACTACCAGAATTTGATGAGGAGGCCTTAGAGCCCCCACGGTCAAAAAACAAGGAAGCCACCAGGTCGGATAGACGACCCCATGACCGACATCGAGCGGCAAAGGGCACTGCACTCAATCCGGCGCGTGATCCGCACAAGGATTCGCATCAAAAAGACGGCCCAACTAGATCTATCTACGGGCCAAGAAAGCAAGCTCTAGTAAGCAATGCAACGCAACAAATATCCGAACATCGCGGCACACCCAAATACAGGAGCGCCGCACATCCCCTATGTTTCACCAATGAGGTGCTGGACCATGAATTTCCAACGGGATTCAAGCCCGTAAGCATAGAGGCATACGACGGAACAACAGACCCTAGAGTCTGGATTGAGGATTATATCCTCCACAACACATGGCTAGAGGAGATGACCTCCACGCCATAAAATACCTACCCCTCAAGCTCAAAGGGCTAGCCGGACACTGGCTTAAAAGCCTTCCCGAAAACACCATAGGAAGTTGGGAAGAGCTCGAGGATGCTTTCTGGGCAAATTTTCAAGGGACCTATGTCCGACCTCCAGATGCAGACGATCTAAGCCATATAACTCAACAACCTGGAGAGTCAGCCCGGAAACTCTGGAACAGATTTCTTACTAAAAAGAATCAGATAGTCGACTGTCCGGACGCCAAAGCCTTAGCAGCTTTCAAACATAGCGTTCAAGATGAATGGCTCGCCAGACACCTCGGCCAAGAAAAGCCAAGAACAATGGCCGCATTGACAAGCCTCATGACCCGCTTTTGCAGAGGAGAGGATAGCTAGTTGGCAAGAAGCAGCACCAGCTACCCAAGTACATCCAAAGTTAGATATGGAAACGGGAAACCGCACCGTAGCAAGGAACAGCGCCGGCTCAAGGATAACAGCCTGAAGAGCACAGTAGTCAACGCCGGATTCAAAAGCTCTCGGCAGAATCAGAAAAAGCCACCCCCAAAGATAATAGGGACGAGCTATCTAACCTCAACAAAATCTTGGACAAAATATGTCAAATCCACAGTACTCCCGGGAGGCCTGCAAAAAACACCCACAGAGATTGTTGGGTCTTCAAGCAATCCGGCAAACTCAACACCGAACACAAGGGGCTCGACATACCAAGCGAGGATGACGACGAACCCCACAAGCAGAACACCGGAGAACAAAAGAAGTTCCCACAAGAAGTCAAAATAGTAAATTCACTTCATGTGACAAAAGGGAAAAACAGAGTGGCGCCTATGGAGATACGCGCCATACGGCCTGTCCCAGAGGAGTCCCGCCACTGGTAGTTACAACCAATCACCTTCGACCATCAGGATTACTCTAGAGGTATCCGGAATGCAGGCTGGACTACCTTGGCCTTAGATCCGATAATTGACGGACTCCACTTTACACAAGTCCTAATGGACGGCGGTAGTGACCTAAACCTGCTATATCAGGATACAATCCGCAAAATGGGGTTAAACCCAGCAATAATTCGCCATGGCAACACTTCCTTTCAAGGGGTCACGCCAGGCCCAGATACCCATTGGATGGGTTCCCTCTCGTTAGAAGTTATGTTCGGCTCCCCCGACAACTTCCGAAGCGAAAAGCTAACCTTCCATATCGCCACATTCATAAGTCTCTATCAAGCACTACTGGGACGCGAAGCTTTCGCCCACTTTAACGCACTACCGCATTATGCATCCCTTACACTCAAAATGCCCGGTCCATGAGGCATCATCTCATTAAAGGGAAATATCAAGTGTTCCCCGAGCGCGGATGATGGTGCGGCTGCCTTGACAGCCGCACACTAATCCAGCTTTACTAGTTAGAGCACCTAAACAGGTCGTTAAAGACCCCGGACATGGCTCGACGAGTCCGGCGTAAACATACAAAGGCTTAATAGCCGCATAACCCTGTACAAGGGGCTCCGTGCATTTACACCAGGAGACAATAAAGCTCAATTCTACCCATTTTCTGTATTATACTTTGTTTATTTTAACATAGATTTCTCGCACGATTGTTTTCCACTAAGTTCCTCTCTTTTGCAGACGAACACTGGCTACACCCGTCCAGGATACGGCACAACGGAGACACAGGCGCAGACGTGCAGTAGGGACCCGTTTCAAGGATTCTTTTCAGATTAAGACCCTGCATAAACCTTTTTTACTGTCTCTTGTTGATAACATCCCCCGGTTTTTTGCTATAACCGAGGAAGAGGCTGGCGTACCATGCCAGAATTTTGTGCATACCTGGACATCAGGGGCTTCTTACCAAGGGCTTTTGTTTGGACCGTTTTCATAAAGACCGAATACCTTAGGGAGTGTTTGGCGTCGCGAGTTTGGCCTTATATGCATCAGCTCCGAATCATGTCTTTGGTCAAATGTTGGGTTTGCCTGGCTCCTGTGTTTTGCTGCCTTACGTTCCGCTCTATCGGCTAAGGCGGCACCAGGAGAACTACTGCGATTGTGCCCCGGTTCGGCTAGGCGAGCACCTCAGTAGAGAAAGCCGAAAACTGACTGTCATGATATAGCGAGAGACTGGTCAACCACTCGATGACTTGCCGGAATCTTTAGGATTCCTCCGCATTGATGAAGGGTCGTTCCCGGTCAGGCACACACGCGCCCCAAATTCGGGCGAGCGCGGTGCCCCTAGGGGCTATTTAGTAGCCCCACTGTCAAACTCCTATGGCTAAGTGAAAGTGATAAAGCATTATAGTCCGGTTGCCTAGTTCGCTACGCTATCACCTCATTTATAGGACCAAGACGTTGGATCAAGTGTGAAAATGCGCCTTCTGCAAACACCCCCGCATTATATGCGTGGGTGCTGAAGCCAACGACTGCCATCTTTCAGGTTATATACACATATACATTAAACGGCCGCACAGGAGGCATTCTAATTCTTGAAAGCACAAGTATAAAAAGCCTTTATATTCCATCAAAACATTGTTTTACAATAGCACATGCTATTCGAATACAACATCCTTCGAGCACTGCGTCTCTATTAAATGAGCGCCCTGCAGAACTTCCTCAAAGTAGTGCTTGGTAGGTACTCGGCTTTCGTCCAAATCCTGGGATGCAACAACACTGGCCTTCATATCCGCCCAGTATGTCTTGACACGGGCAAGAGCCATCTGTGCACCCTCTATGCACGCTGACTTCTTCATTGCATCAATATGCGGCACCGTACCAAGGAACTGCTGCACCAAGCTAAAATAACTCTTCGACTCTGGCCCTTCCGGCCACAGATGACTCGCGACATACCTCATGGCGAGTCCGGATAACCTGTTCAGCTTCGCCCAACCGGCCAAACGGTCGGACACAGAAAGTGGGCGCTCTGGATTGTGGAACTGCGACCAAAAAAGTTCTTCCAATTCATGGTCATCTAGACCCAGGAAGTGTTCGGTCGCGTCCGCGGCACTCGCCGCCAAATCCAGATAAGTGTTCGCCGCACTCCACTTCCGGTCTAACGGAGCATACTTAGGATCCCCGAACTTCATCCGCAGCATATAGGGCTTTCCAGCCACGATATCTCCGGCCTGATGTAGCTCCTCCTTCATAGCTCTCATTGCAGAGCGAGTGTCCTTGGCCTCGGCAGTGACCTTTTCTAGGTCCTTTTGTGCCACCCTATCTTCTTTTTCAAGAAGCTTACAACGGTTGGCATCATCCTTCAATTTTACAGCCATCTCAGCCATTTCTTTCTTGCTCTGGCAGTGAGCAGCCTGTTCGGCTTTTAGCTCTTCAGCCGCTTTAACGGCAGCCGCATCGCTTTTCCTTGCTTGCTCCTTGGCTCGGGAAAGTTCTGCCCGAAGGTTCTCCACGGCAGCGGCACCATCTGCATTAAGCACATATGTTATAAGGTACGAGCATCAAGCTCCTCTTACCAGATGTCTTTGGAGACATTACATACCTTGTGCCTCATCTAGCCGCTCATTTACAAGCGTGATGGCGGCATCTGCCACGTCAAGTTGCCGCTTTAGCTCGGCAAATTCATCAGTCCGGCTAGCCACCGAACACCTCGCCACCTACATAGGAAAGGCGACATATTATACCTGGGATTATGATCCTCTGTGCGTCGTCATTTTCTACAACACACAGAGTCTCAGGGGCTACTAACTATACAGGGCGCATTTTATATATGCGGCTCTGTCAAATGGTACATCTTCTCGCGTACCTCAAAGCCTGTCAATAAAATCCTGGCGGCCTCGTACAATCCGCTTTCCGCAGATGAAATCCTTCTAATCACCGTGTTCATCAACACATGATGTTCTTCTTAGATAGACGCTCGCCGGAGCAGATCCTTCAGCTCCTCCGACCGTGCACCAAAAGGTGCCGGACTAGTCCGACCACCTTTTTCAAGGTCCAGATTTAGAGAAACCCTCCGAGATGACACCTCGGGGTCGCCCGCCTTGCAAGACGATACAGCTGGGGGAGGCGTTTCGCTCTCCCTCATCTTCGGATGAAGATCCCCTGAAGATGAGCTCTGCTGAGAAGGGTTGAGATCCGAACTGCAAGGTAAAATTTCGGTTATCTTCCTCAGAAATAAAACAGGGATATCACTCATTTTAAAACCCCTCTCTTTACTTACGGCTCGATGGAGAGCTGATCCCCTTGGGGGTGCAATGCGGCCGGGGCACCCTCCGGCGCCGGACCCTCTGATGAAGATTTCTTCCCCCGCTTTGAGGCCATCGCCTCCGGGTCTTCAGAGGCGGTCCTCTTCTTTCCCTGGATAGAGGAATTCTCGATTCCTCCTTTCCTGACAGCCTCCTTCACGGAGGTGGTAGCTTATTTGTTCCCCTCTTCGCCTTCTTCAAAAGGCGCAATCTCCAGCATCCTGGTCAACACGGGATCCGGCGTGGTCTCAGGGAGGGGGAGCGGACACCTGATAAGCTTTGCTTCCGCTATCCACTCATGTTTGAAGGATAGCTCTTTTAAGGGCAGTTTTATGATAAATGTACGGATGGCGTGTCCGGGTACAGGGCTACTTACTTGAGTATCCGGGCGATTGCAGCTCAGACCTGCGTCCTCGGACAAGTCCGGACACATTGCTTGTGATTCGAAGAACAATTTGTACATCTCCACAGGCGTCGTGCCCATAAAATGGTGGAGAGCTCGTGGTCCTTCCGGATTAAATTCCCACAGGCGGAGGGGGCGATGTTTGCAGGGCAGTATGCGGCGGATCAGCATAACCTGCGCCACTATGGCGAAATTGATATCTCTCTCTAGGAGATCTCGAACGCGGCCCTGTAGCAAGGGCACGTCCTTGGACGGCCCCCAGTTAAGCCCTTTATTGAACCATGACGTTAGCCGTGGTGGGGGACCCGAGCGAAAAGCAGGTGGCGCCACCCATGTGGTGCCCTTGGGAGCTGTGATGTAAAAGCACTCTCATTGCCATAGGCCGAACTCCTCTTGAAAAGAGCCCTCGGGCCATGGGGCGTCGGCAATCTTGCTTATAATAGCACCTCCGCACTCAGCGTGCTGCCCCTCGATCATCTTCGGCTCTACCTTGAAGGTCTTAAGCCACAGCCCGAAGTGAGGAGTAATATGGAGGAAGGCCTCACACGCGACAATGAATGATGAGATTTGGAGGATGGACTCCGGAGCTAAGTCGTGAAATTCCAGCCCGTAATAAAACATGAGCCCCCTCACGAAAGGATCAATCAGGAAGCCTAGCCCCTGAAGGAAGTGAGATATGAACACCACGCTTTCACCGGGGTGGGGAGCGGGAATAGCCTGGCCTTGAGCAGGCAGCCTGTGCAAGATTTCGCCGATTAGATACCTGGCATCTCTCAGCTTTCACACGTCTTCTTCCGTAACGGAAGAAGGCATCCACCGGCCTTGAAGGTCGGAACCGGACATCATCGAAGGTCCGAAGCGCCTGAATCTGAAGCTTTGGGTGTTGGAAGTCGAGGCGAGAGGCGGATTTGATTGGATTGAAAGAAAGGAGTCGAGCCTTGGTCTCTTTATAAAGAGGTCGAATACCAAGAGCCCTCCCCGTGATCGTTTGGGACTCACTTTCAATTAAGAAGACATACCAATAGGCGCGGTTGGGTTACCCACGCCCGTATTGATGAGAATCCCAGAATAAGGGGACACGATCTCTGCTTTGACAAGACGTGCCAAGGAAATCGCCTCGCTGAGCGCGCTGAGGTGGGACAGTAAAACGATTTCGAATAAAGGCTTGGCCGTAGCATGACATGCTATGGAATACGTTAGCAGATTAGATTTGTGCGAATATTATTCTGTCTACGGTGGTATGTGGAACTTATTTTGCAGAGCCGGACACTATCCTTGTGTTCAAACATCTTCTATGAAGTATTCGGAGGAGGAACCCGCCTTGCAATGCCGAAGACAATTTGCGCGCCGGACTCGTCATCATTGAAGCCTGGTTCAGGGGCTACTGAGGGAGTCCTGGATTAGGGGGTGTCCGGATGGCCGGACTATGACCTTTGGCCGGACTCCCGGACTATGAAGATACAAGATTGAAGACTTCGTCCCATGTCCGGATAGGACTTTCCTTGGCGTGGAACGCAAGCTTGGCGATACGATATGTAGATCTCCTCCCATTGTTACAGACTCTGTGTAACCCTAGCCCTCTCCGGTGTCTATATAAACCGGAGAGTTTTAGTCCGTAGGATGAACAACAATCATACCATAGGCTAGCTTCTAGGGTTTAGCCTCTCTGATCTCGTGGTAGATCAACTCTTGTACTACCCATATCATCAATATTAATCAAGCAGGAGTAGGGTTTTACTTCCACCGAGAGGGCCCAAACCTGGGTTAAAACATCGTGTCCCTTGTCTCCTGTTACCATCCGCCTAGACGCACAGTTCGGGACCACCTACCCGAGATCCGCCGGTTTTGACACCGACACTCCTCCTAAGTAAAAATGCTTTCACTCCCCGCAGGGCACATCCAAAAATCTTTACAAGAAGAACAGAGAAGTACAGTCCTAGACGGACGCGTTGTCGCCCGTGTTGCAATCGTCGCCGCCACCGTCTCCATCATCATCAGTTCCACCCTCCTCGGTCGCAAGCGCAACCACGTCGTCAGCAAGAGCAAACTCCTTGACGAGGCCATCCACGTGATCGTCCACCTAGCTCGCAAGGTTGCCCTGTACGGCTCCTGGTAGGGGGCTATCGCGGTGCTGAAATCAAAATCCGAATCCCGGTTGAGAAGGTAGCTTAAGACGCGCGAGAACGTGCGCCCAAGGAGATCCCGGCTCATCTCCTCGACGAGCTGGCTAGCCCTCGTTGCCTTGCTTTCGAGGCAGTCACGACTTGGGTGAAGAAGTGCAGGTAGCCAGTGTCGCTGGCCTCACTCGGGCGGGCGACGTTCTCTTCGTAGATGATGTCCAAGGCGCGGTTGGCCCTCGCCCTGAGGTCGTCAAGCATCTTGGAGCGCTCCAGCTGCAGCATTTGGCGGTGGTTCGGGTCGGCCTGATGCCAAAGAGATGCCCGCAGCCTGATGCCAAAGAGAGGACAGCTCGGCCTCGGCAATGGCTCGGGCCTCCTCGACGACCTTCCCGTGCCGCTCTGCCGCAGCAAGCTGGGCTTGGAGAGCATCGGCTTTGCCCTGCAGCTCGGCCTGTCGTTGCTTGAAGCGGGCCTCCTGAAGCCCCAACTTCCGGTGATACTCCACGACAAGGGACTCATGAATCTCTGCCACCTTCTGGTCAAACTTTAGCTGAATCTTTGCCTCCCGGGAGGCAAGGGCCTCCTCGTTCAAAGTCACTTAACGCACCATCACCTCCAGTCGGTCGCGCTCCAAGATTTGCGCCATCGCCTCGAATGTTAGCACCTCCTCGCGACCCTGAGCCTCGGTCGCATCAGCAGAGGCCCCGCCAAGCCGCGTCGCAAGGGCGGCCTTGCGTGTCTGGACCTGCCGTTCGAGATCAGCATTCAATGCTTGAAGCATCTTCTCGTGCTCCTTGGCTGCCCCGCAGCCCGCGCCTCCTCCTGAGCGTGGGTGTAGGCCTCACAGGAGGCCGCAAGGGAACCCTCGACATCTGCACGGGTGTGCTCATGCGGCATGTGCACAGGGTTGACCGCGACCTTCAGATGACGCCCCTCGCGTGCAGGACGGAGGCTTTCCACCTCAAGGCAAGAGTCAACATCAGCAAGCTCCACTCCAAGCCGGCCAAGCGTGCCTGCAACTACCTGGAGGAGGTTGTGGCAGACAGTGCTCCGCCCGCGTGCAAGCTCCAGCGCTTGGTTGGGCCTTTCCTATGTATCATGGCTTGCCGGAGAGGAGTGGGGCAATTCACATGTCCTCAGTAAGGGCTCGACGCCCGGAGCCTCTTTGGCCGCCCCTCAGACTCCAGGCTCCGTGCCGCGGGGCGCAGCTCCACCGCTCGAAGACGAAGCCACCACGTGAGACAACCAGCTCCTCACAAGAATCATCGAAAGGTCCCTCGGTGCAGCCTCCGCAGCACGGGGGCTGCCATGGTGGGAGGAACCGGGAGAGCGAGCATGCGACCTTCCTCGCGCAACCGTGACTCTTGGAATAGCATCGCCTGGCGGTCGCCTGCTTCAGGAGCTTTGGGGCGACAACCAGGTCCGGGCCTCTCAAAGGGCGCGAGAAGAGCGGGCTCGTCGCCAGGGAAGGAGGAAGCCTGAAGGGTAAATGTCAGAGGGAACTTGTCACACAAGAGCCCAGGAGGAAAGGTACTTACTCATCATCGGCCATCCAAATCCTCTATTTCAGGGCCCGCGGGGTGACACCGTGGTAGCTCCCAAGCCTCCTCTTGTAGGAGACCTCGATGATCGGAGGAGGCATGTCGGAGGGGGGCCCGCTGCCTCCAAAGGCACCGGAGGCCATCACGGCTACAGACGGGGCTCCCCTCGGGATGTCCTTAGGGCCATGAGGAGGCACCTCTGGAGCATCTAGTGGCGCCTGGCCACCAAGAGCCGTCTCAGGGACATCAGGAGGCATCCGGCCTCCCAGGGGCAACTCTGGATGGTCGACGACGCATGCGTCACCACCACCATTTGAAGGGCAAGCACGGGAGTCACCACGACGGGGTTCTCGCAAGGCCCCTCGTGGACCATGGGGAGCAGCCCCCTGATACGTCTCCAATGTATCTATAATTTTTGATTACTCCATGCTACTTTGTCTACTGTTTTGGACTATATTGGGCTTTATTTTCCACTTTTATATTATTTTTGGGACTAACCTATTAACCGGAGGCCCAACCCAGATATGCTGTTTTTATCTATTTCAGTGTTTCAAAGAAACAGAATATCAAACGGAGTCCAAACAGAATAAAACCTTCGGGAACGTGATTTTCTCATCGAACGTGATCCAGGAAACTTGGACCCTACTCCAAGAAGTGCCAGAGGTGGTCACAAGGGTGGAGGGCGCCCCCCTGGGCGCGCCCCCCTACCTCGTGGCCCCTCTGTTGCTCCACCAACGTACTCCTTCCTCTTATATATACCTACGTACCCCTGTCAGATCAGATACGGAGCCAAAAACCTAATTCCACTGTCGCAACCTTCTATATCCGCGAGATCCCATCTTGGGGCCTGTTCCGGAGCTCCATCGGAGAGGGCATCCACCATGGAGGGCTTCTACATCAACACCATAGCCTCTCCGATGAAGTGTGAGTAGTTTACTTCAGACCTTCGGGTCCATAGTTATTAGCTAGATGGCTTCTTCTCTCTTTTTGGATCTCAATACAATTACCCCTCTCTTGTGGAGATCTATTCGATGTAATCTTCCTTTTTGCGGTGTGTTTGTTGAGACCGATGAATTGTGGGTTTATGATCTAGCTTATCTATGAACAATATTTCATTCTTCTCTGAATTCTTTTATGTATGATTGAGTTATCTTTGCAAGTCTCTTCGAATTATCTTTATGGTTTGGCCAACTAGATTGGTAGTTCTTGCAATGGGAGAAGTGCTTAGCTTTGGGTTCAATCTTGCGGTGCCCTTACTCAGTGACAGAAAGAGTTGCAAGGCACGTATTGTATTGTTGCCATCGACGATAACAAGATGGGGTTTTTTTTATCATATTGCATGAATTTATCCCTCTACATCATGTCATCTTGCTTACGGCGTTACTCTGTTTTACTTAATACTCTAGATGCATGCTGGATAGCGGTTGATGAGTGGAGTAATAGTAGTAGATGCAGAATCGTTTTGATCTAGTTGTTTTGGACGTGATGCCTATATACATGATCATACCTATATAATCTCATAATTATTCGCTTTTCTATCAATTGCTCAACAATAATTTGTTCACCCAGCGTAGAATACTTATGCTCTTGAGAGAAGCCACTAGTGAAATCTATGGCCCCCGGGTCTATTCTCATCATATCAATCTCCATTACTTTATTTACTTGCTTTGCCTTTTACTTTTTACTTTGCATCTATCTATCAAAAATACCAAAAATATTATCTCTATCAGATCTCATTCTCGTAAGTGACCGAGAAGGGATTGACAACCCCTAAGCGTTGGTTGCGAGTTGCTATCATTTTGTGTAGGTACGAGGGACTCGTGTGTGATCTCCTACTGGATTGATACCTTGGTTCTCAAAAATTGAGGGAAATACCTACGCTACTTTAATGCATCATCCTCTCCTCTTCGTGGAAATCCAACGCAGTGCTCAAGAGGTAGCAAGAAGCATTTCTGGCGCCGTTGCCGGGGAGTTCGCGCAAAAGTCAACTATACCAAGTACCCATCACAATCCCTATCTCTCGCATTACATTATTTGCCTCTCGTTTTCCTCTCCCCCACTTCACCTTTGCCGTTTTATTCGCCCTCTCTTTCCCAATCTCCTCCTCTATTTCTCTTTTACCTTTTTCTCGTTTGCCTTTGCTTGTGTGTTGGATCACTTGTTGCCATGGCACAAGATAATACCAAATTGTGTGATTTCTTGAATACCAATAATAATGATTTCCTTAGTATCCGATTGCTCCTCTTAATAATGATGAGTCTTGTGAAATCAATACGCTTTGCTGAATCTTGTTATGAAAGATCAATTCGCTGGCCTTCCTAGTGAAGATGCCGCTACTCATCTAAACAATTTTGTTGATTTGTGTGATATGCAAAAGAAGATACGGATAACAATATTGTCAAATTGAAGTTATTTCCGTTTTCACTTAGAGATCGTGCTAAAATTTGGTTTTCATCTTTGCCTAAAAATAGTATTGATTGTTGGAACAAGTGAAAAGATGCTTTTATCTCTAAGTATTTTCCTCCCGCTAAGATTATCACTCTTAGGAACGATATCATGAATTTTAAACAACTTGATCATGAGCATGTTTCCCAATCTTGGGAAAGAATGAAATTAATGCTTCGCAATTGCCCTACTCATGGTTTGAATTTATGGATGATCGTACAAAACTTTTATGCCGGATGGAATTTTGCTTCTAGAAATCTTCTAGATTCGGCCGCGGGAGGTACTTTTATGGAAATTACGTTAGGAGATGCTACCAAATTTCTTGATAATATTATGGCTAATTATTCTCAATGGCATACCGAAAGAACTTCTCGTAAAAAAGTGCATGCTATAGAAGAAATCAATGTTTTGAGTGAAAAGATGGATGAACTTATGAAGATGTTTGCTACTAAAAATACTTCTCTTGATCCCAATGATATGCCTTTATCTACTTTGATTGAGAATAATAATGAATCTATGGATGCTAATTTTGTTGGAAGGAATAGTTTTGGAAACAACGCGTATAGAGGGAATTTTAATCCTAAGCCTTATCCTAGTAATCCTTCTAATAATTATGGAAATTCCTACAACAACTCTTATGGAAATTTTAATAAGATTCCCTCTGAATTTGAGAGTAGTGTTAAAGAGTTTATGAATTCACAAAAGAATTTTAATGCCTTGCTTGAAGAAAAATTGCTTAAAGTTGATGATTTGGCTAGGAATGTTGATAGAATTTCTCTTGAAATTGATTCTTTAAAGCTTAGATCTATTCCTCCTAAGCATGATATCAATGAGTCTCTCAAAGCTATGAGAATTTCCATTGATGAGTGTAAGGAAAGAACCGCTAGGATGCGTGCTTCCAAAGATGCCTTTATTAAAGCGCGTTCTTCCGATTCCTATGAAAATCAAGATGAAGATCTAAAAGTTATTGATGTATCCCCTATTAAATCCTTGTTTTGTAATATGAATCTTGATGAATCTGAATATGATCTTCCTTTACCTAGAAGGCGTCCTAAGAATTCTGAGTTTCTAGATCTTGATGATGAAATTGATGAAAGTGGGATTGAAAGAAATAAAAATCTTGATGTTGCTAAACCCACTATTTTGGATCTCAAGGAATTTAATTATGAAAACTGCTCTTTGATTGGTTGTATTTCCTTGTTGCAATCCGTGCTAGATTCTCCTCATGCTTATAGTCAAAATAAGGCCTTTACCAAAGACATTGTTGATGCCTTGATGCAATCTTATGAAGAAAAACTTGAGTTGAAAGTTTCTATCCCTAGAAAACTCTATGATGAGTGGGAACCTACTATCAAAATTAAAATTAAATATTATTAGTTTCATGCCTTGTGTGATTTGGGTGCTAGTGTCTCCACTATTCCCAAAACTTTGTGTGATTTGCTAGATTTCCGTGACTTTGAAGATTGCTCTCTAAATTTGCATCTTGCGGATTCCACTATTAAAAAGCCTATGGGAAGAATTAATGATGTTCTTATTGTTGCCAATAGGAATTATGTGCCCGTAGATTTTATCATTCTTGATATAGATTGCAATCCTTCATGTCCTATTATTCTTGGTAGACCTTTCCTTAGAACGATTGGTGCGATTATTGATATGAAGGAAGGGAATATTAGATTCCAATTTCCCTTGAGAAAGGGTATGGAACACTTCCCTAGAAAGAAAATAAAACTACCATATGAATCTATCATGAGAGTCACCTATGGATTGCCTACCAAACATGGCAAAACTTAGAACTATCTTCGTTTTTTTGCCTAGCTAGGGGCGTTAAACGATAGCGCTTGTTGGGAGGCAACCCAATTTTATTTTGTGTTCTTTGTTTATGTTCCTGTTTAATGTTAAATTTTGTTTCTATTTTCTGTTTAGATGTGGTTTTGTGTTAGTTAGTGTTTGTGCCAAGTAGAACCTATAGGATAAGCTATGATGATAGTTGATTTGATTCTGCTGAAAAACAGAAACTTTGCGCTCACGAGAAAAAATTCAATAAATCACAGGAACGAGATTTTGCATTTATTATTTTTTCTGCTGTTCAATAAACGAATTTTATAGTGCGTACTATTTTGTTAGAATTTTTTAGAGTTCCAGAAGTTTGCGTTAGTTACAGAATGCTACAGACTGTTCTGTTTTTGACAGATTCTGTTTTTCATGTGTTGTTTGCTTATTTCAATGCATCTATGGCTAATAAATTAATTTATAAACCATAAGGAAGTTGGAATAAAGTAGGTTTAACACCATTATAAATAAAGAATGAGTTCATTACAGTACCTTGAAGTAGTCTTTTGTTTTCTTTCACTAACGGAGCTCACGAGATTTCTATTGAGTTTTGTGTTGTGAAGTTTTCAAGTTTTGGGTAAATTCTTTTGATGGATTATAGAACAAAGAGTGGCAAGAGCCTAAGCTTGGGGATGCCCATGGCACCCCCAAGATAATCCAAGGACACCAAAAAGTCAAAGCTTGGGGATGCCCCGGAAGGCTTCCCCTCTTTCGTCTACTTCCATCGGTAATTTACTTGGAGCTATATTTTTATTCACTACATATCATGTGTTTTGCTTGGAGCGTCTTGTATTATTTGTGTCTTTGCTTGTTAGTTTGCCACAATCGTCCTTGCTGTACACACCTTTTGAGAGAGCCATACATGATATGGAATTTGCTAGAATACTCTATGTGCTTCACTTATATCTTTTGAGTTTGATAGTTTTTGCTCATAGTGTTTCACTTATATCTTTTGAGTTTGATAGTTTTGCTCATAGTGCTTCACTTATATCTTTTGAGCTTGATAGTTTTGCTCATAGTGCTTCACTTATCGTTTGAGCTTGATAGTTTTGCTCGTAGTGCTTCACTTATATCCTTTGAGCGTAATTATTTTTGCTCTAGTGCTTCACTTAGATCTTTTAGAGCACGGTGTTGGATTTGTTTTAAAGAAACTATTGATCTCTCATGCTTCACTTAGATTATTTTGGGAGTTGTTAATAGCATGGTAATTTGCTTAAAGTTAATATACTTGGTATTCAAGATTTGTGAAACTTTCTTTTGAGTGCATTGGGTATTAAGATAAGTTTGATGCTTGATAATTGTTTTGAGATATAAAGGTGATAATATTAAAGCAATGCTAGTAGGGGTAATTATGAATTTAAAGAATGCTTGCGTTAAAGTTTGTGATTCCTGTAGCATGTACGTATGGTGAACCGCTTGTGATGAAGTCGGAGCACAATTTTATTTATTGAGTGTCTTCCTTATGAGTGGCAGTCGGGGACGAGCGATGGTTTTTTCCTACCAATCTATCCCCCTAGGAGTATGCGTTTAATGCATTGGTTTTTGATGACTTCTAAATTTTTGCAATAAGTGCATGAGTTCTTTTGATTAATGTTGAGTCCATGGATTATACGCACTCTCACCCTTCCGCCATTGCTAGCCTCTCTAATACCGCGCACTTTTCACCGGTATCATACACCCACCATATACCTTCCTCAAAACAGCCACCATACGTACCTATCATGGCATTTCCATAGCCATTCCGAGATATATTGCCATGCAACTCTCCACCGTTCCGCTCATATGACTCACATTACTTTTGTCATATTTCTTTTTGCATGAACATGTAGTTGATATTGTATTTGTGGCAAAGCCATCGTTCATAATTCTTTCATACATGTCACTCTTGATTCGTTGCATATCCCGATACACCGCCGGAGGCATTCATATAGAGTCATATCTTGTTCTAAGTATCGAGTTGTAATTGTTGAGTTGTAAGAAAAATAAAAGTGTGATGATCATCATTATTAGAGCATTGTCCCAGTGAGGAAAGGATGATGGAGACTATGATTCCCCCATAAGTCGGGATGAGACTCCGGACGAAAAAAAGAGTGGCCATAAAAAAGGAGAAAAGGCCCAAAAAAAGAGTGGCCATAAAAAAAAGAGAAAGGCCAAATAAAAAAATGAGAGAAAAAGAGAGAAGGGACAATGCTACTATCCTTTTTCCACACTTGTGCTTCAAAAACAAGCACCATGATCTTCATGATAGAGAGTCTCATATGTTGTCACTTTCATATACTAGTGGGAATTTTTCATCATAGAACTTGGCTTGTATATTCCAATGATGGGCTTCCTCAAAAGTGCCCTAGGTCTTCGTGAGCAAGCAAGTTGGATGCACACCCACTTAGTTTCTTTTGTTGAGCTTTCATATACTTATAGCTCTAGTGCATCCGTTGCATGGCAATCCCTACTCACTCACATTGATATCTATTGATGGGCATCTCCATAGCCCGTTGATACGCCTAGTTGATGTGAGACTATCTTCTCCTTTTTTGTCTTCTCGACAACCACCTTTCTATTCCACCTATAGTGCTATGTCCATGGCTCACGCTCATGTATTGCGTGAAAGTTGAAAAAGTTTGAGATTTCTAAAGTATGAAACAATTGCTTGGCTCGTCATCAGGGTTGTGCATGATTAAATACTTTGTGTGATGAAGATAGAGCATAGCCAGACTATATGATTTTGTAGGGATAACTTTCTTTAACCATGCTATTTCGAGAAGATATGATTGCATTGATTAGTATGCTTGAAGTATCATTACTTTTATGTTAATATGAACTTTTGTCTTGAATATTTCGGATCTGAATATTCATGTCACAACTAAGAAGATTTACATTGAAATTATGCCAAAGTATCACTCCGTATCAACAATTCTTTTTTATCATTTACCTACTCGAGGACGATCAGGAATTAAGCTTGGGGATGCTTCATATGTCTCCAACGTATCTATAATTTTTGATTACTCCATGCTACTTTGTCTACTGTTTTGGACTATATTGCGCTTTATTTTCCACTTTTATATTATTTTTGGGACTAACCTATTAACCGGAGGCCCAGCCCAGAATTGTTGTTTTTTGCCTATTTCAGTGTTTCGAAGAAACAGAATATCAAATGGAGTCCAAACGGAATAAAACCTTCGGGAACGTGATTTTCTCACTGAACGTGATCTAGGAAACTTGGACCCTACTCCAAGAAGTGCCAGAGGCGGTCACGAGGGTGGAGGGTGCACCCCCCTGCCTCGTGGCCCCTCTGTTGCTCCACTGACGTACTCCTTCCTCCTATATATACCTACGTACCCCCGTCAGATCAGATATGGAGCCAAAAACCTAATTCCACCGCCGCAACCTTCTGTATCCGTGAGATCTCATCTTGGGGCCTGTTCCGGAGCTCTGCCGGAGAGGGCATCCACCACGGAGGGCTTCTACATCAACACCATAGCCTCTCCGATGAAGTGTGAGTAGTTTCCAGACCTTCGGGTCCATAGTTATTAGCTAGATGGCTTCTTCTCTCTTTTTGGATCTCAATACAATGTTCTCCCCCTCTCTTGTGGAGATCTATTCGATGTAATCTTCCTTTTTTGTAGTGTGTTTGTTGAGACCGATGAATTGTGGGTTTATGATCCAGCTTATCTATGAACGATATTTGATTCTTCTCTGAATTCTTTTATGTATGATTGAGTTATCTTTGCAAGTCTCTTCGAATTATCTTTATGGTTTGGCCAACTAGATTGGTAGTTCTTGCAATGGGAGAAGTGCTTAGCTTTGGGTTCAATCTTGCGGTGTCCTTACTCAGTGACAGAAAGAGTTGCAAGGCACGTACTGTATTGTTGCCATCGAGGATAACAAGATGGGGTTTTTATCATTATGCATGAATTTATCCCTCTACATCATGTCATCTTGCTTACGGCGTTACTCTGTTTTACTTAATACTCTAGATGCATGATGGATAGCGGTCGATGAGTGGAGTAATAGTAGTAGATGCAGAATCGTTTCGATCTACTTGTTTTGGACGTGATGCCTATATACATGATCATACCTAGATAATCTCATAATTATTCGCTTTTCTATCAATTATTCAACAGTAATTTGTTCACCCACCGTAGAATACTTATGCTCTTGAGAGAAGCCACTAGTGAACCCTATGGCCCCCGGGTCTATTCTCATCATATCAATCTCCATTACTTTATTTACTTGCTTTGCCTTTTACTTTTTACTTTGCATCTATCTATCAAAAATACCAAAAAATTTATCTCTATCAGATCTCACTCTCGTAAGTGACCGTGAAGGGATTGACAACCCCTAACAGTTGGTTGCGAGTTGCTATCGTTTTGTGTAGGTACGTGGGACTTGTGGTGATCTCCTACTGGATTGATACCTTGGTTCTCAAAAACTGAGGGAAATACTTACGCTACTTTACTGCATCATCCTCTCCTCTTCGGGGAAATCCAACGCAGTGCTCAAGAGGTAGCACCCCCACTCATCGAAGCGCGACATCTGCCTCACGAAGTCCTCTGCATTCGAGCACTGGTATAGGAGGATGCCCCCCTTAGCAGGGAGCATGGTGGGAGCCGGATTGCCTGTCAAGAGCTCGAGCACGGCGCCCAGCATCGTGGCAGGAAGCGAAGTCGCCTAAAGCCTCATGGGATCTTTGGGGCCCGTGAAAGCCCACATCTGGCGTGAGTGGCGCTGAAGCGGAGCGATGCGCCATCAGATGAACTCCCTCACCACCATCAGCACCGTCACACCGGCCTCCTTAAGCTTGGTCAGCCTGGACCAGACGCGCCCAAGCCGACGGTCGACCAGCTACACGTGCCTCTAGCCGGAGCTTGGGATCTCCGATGTGCGCGGGAGGAGGAGCAGGGGGCTGAGCACAGCAGCGTCACGTACACCCACCGCCTCCGGAACCCCATGGTATCCGTGCGGAATGAGAAGTTGATGCCGGAGCCTGCCGCTATTGCCACCGCCTGGAACGACACGCGCCCAGAGCGTTGCCGACCATCTACAAGACGGAGCAAGAAGAAGTGGTGGAGCAAGGCCACAGATGGAGCAATGCCCACAAGGGCTCGCACAAGAAGGCGAAGATAGAAAGGATGATGATGGAGGCGGGATCCAGATGCAACGCCTGGATCTGGTAATGCGAGAGAACAACATTGAAGAAATCAGAGAAGGGAGGGATCAGACCGGCTGAGAAGGCATGAAGATGAAGAGGGATTTCAATGGCCCCCATCTCGATCAAAGCTCGGGAAGCAGGCTAGGCCTTTGATGCCTTACACTCATTGGGATCGGCTGCAAGGGATAGGCGGACCTTGTCCAGCCCTTCCTGGTTGACCACTATTGATCGGTCCAGTGTAGGATCCAGCTCCGGCAAGGGATCCTTGGGCGCACGATCTCTACTCTTCTTATTCGACTTTGGAGCCATGTCGGGGGAGGAAAATGAGCAAGATGCAGCGACTGGAGAAGGGCACACAAGCTCACAAAGGTAGGAGGAAGGAGAGAACAAGCGCGGCAGACAATGATGGCAAGGTTGCGCTTGCAACAGGCAGTTGTCAAATCATACGGTTGTTGAGGCGGCGTGGGAAAGCGGAGGCGCACACGTCTTATCAAGCGGCACGCATTAGCTCGGTCTGTAGGCGATTGGGGCCTGCGGCGCTCCGCACTTGCCCTTTGGCTTCGCCTTGAAGCCAAGTGCGAGCGCGCCTTGGGCCCAAGAGCTTCTATCGGCGTTCTGGGAACTAGGGTACCCAGACTTGCCTGCCCACGGCCTAGGGCGTGGCTCCATCGACGGCCTGGTACAACCCAGCTTTGACTACAATGAGATAAGACCCTTGCGAGGGGCCATGCCTCGTGAGGCGGGCGACATCAAGACGTCCCAAGGGAGCGGCCTCTTCTGGTGGCCTTCTGAGTGAAGCGGAGATTTCTACGCAAGACCTAGCCTCACGAGGCTGGAATGACATCAACCATGACGACCAAGGCCAGACGCGTGCCAGCGGGCGCAGAGCGGTAGGTTTCCTCTTTGGTGCAAAGGAGGCAAGCGCAGGTGTGGAGTCCCAAGGAATTAGCCAAAGGTTGCCATTTCCGTGCAACAAGACCAAGACCGCCAGTACGGCAGGATGGATGTCATCACCGAGCCCACCACGACATCATGATCAGAGGCTTTGCAGGCGAAGACCACCTTTCGTCAGGATCAGATGTACTTCTTGTCCCCTTTCAAATTTGGCCGTTGTGAGATCCCTTCCCGCCTAAGTTTTGGAGTAAGAGGACCAAGGCTACTATAAATATAGCCTAGCCACCACAGTAGAGGGGGATCAGTCGATAGATCCATCGGGTGATTAGCTCACCAAACCACCAAGAGCACATCATAAAAACAAGCCTCCTAAGGCTGTTCTTCCACTTGTACTGGTTCATCCTCAACCCCCTGCGAGGCGAATCCACCACAAAGCAGGAGTAGGGATTTACACCGCAAGGTGGTCCGAACCTGGGTAAACTGCCATGTCTTTCTCCTTCTTGTTCATCGAGCTAGGTCGTGAGAGTAGCAGATCGATCAACTTGAGAGGTTGAGTTCTTCGTACATGCCCTTGAGTTTGAACCTTTCTTGGGTCTGCAGATCATGGAATCCGACAATTTCCTCCTGGGGCAAGCTTCGCGAGCTCTTCATCGCCAACTTCCAGGGCACTCGTGACCACGCGCCTGCATTATATGACCTACGATGCGTGAAGCAGTAGCCGGGAGAAACTCTACACAAGTACATACAAAGCTTCACCAATGTTCGCCTGAAGATCCTGAGGGCATTGGACTGGGCCATCATATCAACGTTCACTGATATGACTCCAACGTATCTATTATTTATGAAGTATTCATGCCATGTTTACAACAATTTTATATGGTTTTGGTATGACTTACATAGAACTAACCCGGACTGATGATGTTTTCAGCAGAACTACCGTGGTGTTGTTTTTTGTGCAGAAATGTAAGTTCTCCAAATGAGCTATTCTCCAATGTATCTATAATTTATGAAGCATTCATGCTATTTTATTATCTGTTTTGAATGATTACGGGCTTTATTATACACTTTTATATTACTTTTGCGACTAACCTATTAACAGGAGGCCCAGCCCATATTGCTGTTTTATTGCCTATTTCAATGTTTCGAAGAAAAGGAATATCAAACGGAGTCCAAACGGAATGAAACCTTCTGAAGCATGATTTTTGGAAAGGATATGATCCGGGAGACTTGGAGTTCAAGCCAGGGAAGGCTCGAGGAAGCCAGGAGATAGGAGCGCGCGCCCACCCCCCTGGGCGCGCCCCCTGTCTCCTGGGCCCCTCGAGGCTCCCCCTAACAACTGGTTTTGCCTATATAAGTCCACGTACCGTAAAAACATCGGAGAAGAAGATAGATCGGGAGTTCCGCCGCCGCAAGCCTCTGTAGCGGCCAAAAAACTTTCGGGAGCCCGTTCCGGCACCCTGCCGGAGGGGGGAACCCATCACCGATGGCCATCTTCATCATCCCGACGCTCTCCATGACGAGGAGGGAGTAGTTCACCCTCGGGGCGGAGGGTATGTACCAGTAGCTATGTGTTTGATCTCTCTCTCTCTCTCTCTCGTGTTCTCTCTATGGCACGATCTTGATGTATCACGAGCTTTGCTATTATAGTTGGATCTTATGATGTTTCTCCCCCTCTACTCTCTTGTGATGAATTGAGTTTTCCCTTTGAAGTTATCTTGTCGGATTGAGTCTTTAATGATTTGAGAACACTTGATGTATGTCTTGCCGTGCTTATTTGTGGTGACAATGGGATATCATGTGCCACTTGATGTATGTTTTGGTGATCAACTTGAGGATTCCGCCCATGAACCTATGCATAGGGGTTGGCACATGTTTTCATCTTGACTCTCCGGTAGAAACTTTGGGGCACTCTTTGAAGTACTTTGTGTTGGTTGAATAGATGAATCTGAGATTGTGTGATGCATATCGTATAATCATGCCCACGGATACTTGAGGTGACAATGGAGTATCTAGGTGACATTAGGGTTTTGGTTGAGTTGTGTCTTAAGGTGTTATTCTAGTACGAACTCTTGAATAGATTGATCTGAAAGAATAACTTTGAGGTGGTTTTGTACCCTACCATAATCTCTTCATTTGTTCTCCGCTATTAGTCGCTTTGGAGTGACTCTTTGTTGCATGTTGAGGGATTTTTATATGATCTATCTATGTTATTATTGTTGAGAGAACTTGCACTAGTGAAAGTATGAACCCTATGCCTTGTTTCCTACCATTGCAATACCTTTTACGCTCACATTTATCATTAGTTACCTTGCTATTTTTATAATTTCAGATTACAAGAACCTTTATCTACCATCCATATTGCACTTGTATCACTATCTCTTCGTCGAACTAGTGCACCTATACAATTTACCATTGTATTGGGTGAGTTGGGGACACAAGAGACTCTTTGTTATTTGGTTGCAGGGTTGTTTGAGAGAGACCATCTTCATCCTAAGCCTCCCACGGATTGATAAACCTTAGGTCATCCACTTGAGGGAAATTTGCTACTGTCCTACAAACCTGTGCACTTGCAGGCCCAACAACGTCTACAAGAAGAAGGTTGTGTAGTAGACATCAAGCTCTTTTCTGGCGCCGTTGCCGGGGAGGTGAGTGCTTGAAGGTATATCTTTAGATCTTGCAATCGAATCTTTTTGTTTCTTGTTTTATCATTAGTTTAGTTTATAAAAGAAAACTACAAAAAAATGGATTTGAGCTTGTCTCATATGCTTCGTCTTTTTAATATCTTTCATGAGTTTGATGAAAAGGAAAATTGTGCTCAAGTGCTAGAAGAAGAAATCTATAGAATGTTTGATACTAAATCTTTGAATGATGAGCATGATTGCAATGTTGTTAGTATGAACTCCTTGAATATCCATAGTACTAATGATGATTGCACTAGTTATGATGAAAATATCTCTTATAAGCATGTCGATTTTTGTGGAGTAGATTGGGTTTGAAAGTACACACCAAATAGGGAAAATAGATATTGCAAGAGGCATAAGTATTTATAAACTAAAGGGTTGCAAGAAAGGCTTAATGTTAGTGCTGAAAATTTAAGATATCTTTACCATTGTGAACTTTGCAATGAACTGATCATTTACATCTCCAATGCAAATTGTTTCATGATCGAATCATGTCCAAAAATTGTGATGATTTGATCTCCCTTGCTCATTACAATGAACTTAGTTTGCTTTTGGGTTATGAAGAATTGAAACGTGCAACTAAGCTTATTCCAAAATTTAATCTTGAGCATTTCCTTGATATTGATTTAGAGGAGATTTATTTGTTTTGTGCGGTGAATTGCATTGAAAATCCTTATATTGCCTATCACCTAAAGAAAAGAAAGCAAATAGAAGATGAAGAGAATACTAATGAAAGGGAAGATATTTCCCAATATCCTCCTATTATTTCTTATGATGAATCAGGTAATGAGGAGGAGCTTTCTATTCAACCAATCTCATCTATAAGGAGCTCAAAGAAGAAGGTTGAACCCACACATAATGTGAAGAAGAAAAAGAAAACAAGGAGCAACAAAGGTAAAAAGGTATCCTCCCAAATGATGTTGCTCCTACTACTCATTGTGATGATGATAATTGTTATACTATTGGTGCTATCCATACTATTAATGATGGGAGTGATTATGCTTATGATATGAAAAGGCTCAAGTTGGGGAAGCTATGTTTGATGAGGATGAAATATTTGAGAATATATTTTCTGCAATTAATGTTTGTCCCAAGCTTGGGGATGCTATGTTTAATGAAGATGATATTTTTAGCATCCCAAGTTTTGATATGCAAAGTTGTTATGATGATAGCATGCCTCTTACCTATGATGATTATATTGATGAAAGTGGCTATGGAAGAGTGTCAACTTTAGGAAGTAGTGATCCCACTATTTTGGAGGATGTTGAATCTTATTTTGATGAATATGAAAGTGGATTTGGAAGAGTGTCAACTTTATTTAGTGATTATTCCACTATCTTGGAAGAGGTTTCAATCGATTATGATGAGAACGAAGTTGGTACTTATGATGATTATTGTGATGAAACTTATGCTATAAGAAGTAGTGACGATTATATTTATAAAACTTGTCATGATTATGATTACCCTTTTTCTGAACATTACACTTTTAATGCGAAAACAATTTTTAGTGTTCAAGTCTCTTATGATACTCCCACTATTCCGAATGAGAAGAAATTTGCTTATGTGGAGAGTAGTAAATTTTTTATGCTTGTAGATCATGAAAATAATGCTTTAGGTGCTGGTTATATTGTTGAATTCATTCATGATGCTACTGAAAATTATTATGAGGGAGGAACATATGCTTGTTGGAGTTGCAATAATATCAAGTTTCCTCTCTATGTGCTATTTTTTTGAAGTTATGCTTGTTTTACCTTCCTATGCTAGTTGATTATTGTTCCCATAAGTTTTTTGCTCACAAAATCCCTATGCATAGGAAGTGGGTTAGACTTAAATGTGCTAGTCATATTCTTCATGATACTCTCTTTATGTTTCAATTCTTATCTTTTATGTGAGCATCATTGAAATCATCATGCCTAGCTAGGGGCGTTAAACGATAGCGCTTGTTGGGAGACAACCCAATTTATTTTTGTTCCTTACTTTTTGTTTCTGTTTAGTAATAGATAATTCATCTAGACTCTGGTTAGATGTGGTTTCATGTTTTAATTAGTGTTTGTGCCTAGTAGAACCTTTGGGAAGACTTGGGTGAAGTCTTTATGATCTAGCTGTAAAAAAACAGAAACTTCAGCGCTCCCGAGAATAGCTGCCATTTTTTTACTGGAGAGTGCTTTTACGTTGATTATTTTTGAAGATGATTAATATACAAATTACTCAGGTCCACCAATTTATTTCAGAATTGTTTGAGTTCCAGAAGTATAGGTTTGATACAGATTACTACAGACTGTTCTGTTTTTGGCAGATTCTATTTTCTATGTGTTGTTTGCTTATTTTGATGAATCTATGAGTAGTATCGGAGGGTATGAACCATAGAGAAGTTATAATACAGTAGATATTACACCCATATGAATTTAGAATGAGTTCATTACAGTACCTAAGTGGTGGTTTTATTTTCTTATACTAACGGAGCTTACGAGTTTTGTTTTGAGTTTTGTGTGGTTAAAGTTTTCAAGTTTTGGGTAAAGATTCGATGGACTATGGAATAAGGAGTGGCAAGAGCCTAAGCTTGGCGATGCCCAGGGCACCCCAAGGTAATATTCAAGGTCAACCAAGAGCCTAAGCTTGGGGATGCCCCGGAAGGCATCCCCTCTTTCGTCTTCGTTCATAGGTAACTTTACTTGGAGCTATATTTTTATTCGCCACATGATATGTGTTTTGCTTGGAGCGTTATTTTATTTAATTAGTATTTTCTTGCTGTTATTTATAATAATGTTTTGCACCTATGTTTTCAATAAAAATGTCAAGGATAGCCTTTACCATAATTATTTTGCAAGTATACATGTTGCTGTTTGAAAACAGAAAGTTTACCGCAGTTGCAAAAATTCCCTAGAAAAGTCAGAGAATGATATAATGTTGAATATTTTTGCATATTGAGCTCTGATAAATATTCTACAGCGTAATATTTTTCTCATAATTGTTGGAGTTAGGGAAGTATGATGAATCTTGCATTCTTTGCAGACTATACTGTTTTGGCAGATTGCTTTTATGTTTGCATATGTTTGCTTGTTTAATGATTCTATTTCAGGATAGGAGTATTAAATATGCAGAGACATTTAGTATGCAATGTTGAACAATAATTTTTGTGATTTGTTACAGTAGAAAATGATAAGGTTTTGCATTGGTTTATACTAACCTATCTCACGAGTTCTTGTTGAGTTTATTGTGAATGAAGCTTTTGATAAAAAGATAAACCATGATATGAGAGGAATTAAGGAGACACAAAAGTTCAAGCTTGGGGATGCCCAAGGCACCCCAAGATAATATTTCAAGAAGTCTCAAGCATCTAAGCTTGGGGATGCCCCGTTAGGCATCCCACCTTTCTTCTTCAAATACTATCAGTTAGTATCGGTTGAACCTAAGTTTTTGCTTCTTCACATGAGTTGTACTATCCTTGCAATGTCATTTTATTTTGTTTTGCTTGCTGAATACAATACCAAGATCTGAAATTCTTTAATGTGAGAGAGTCTTCACATAGTTACATAATTATTTAGCTAGTCATTGATCTTCACTTATATCTTTTGGAGTAGTTTGTCATTTACTCGTGTGCTTCACTTATATCCTATGAGTAAATGGTTGAATGAGTTGAATGTCATAAATCTGAAATTAAAGATGTTTCATTTGCTTATCCCATGGGGAGTAATGACTTCACATCTAATAAGTAGAGTTTTATTGAAGGTTAGCAAGAATTGTATTGGTCATTTGAACAATTCATGAAAGAATATTGAAGGAAGAGAGATTTCACATTTAAATATACTATCCTAGACATCTTTTATAATTGTGAGCACTCATTAAGTATGACATCCTAAAGAGTTGATGTTGGACAAGGAAGACAACATAATGGGTTATGTTTTCTCACATCTCAGTTAAAGTATATTGTCATGGATCATTCAAACATGTTGATCTTGCCTTTCCCCCTCATGCTAGCCAAAATTCCTTGCACCAAGTAGAGATACTACTTGTGCTTACAAATATCCTTAAACCCAGTTTTTGCCATGGGTGTCCACCATAGCTACCTATATGCGGTATTTACCTGCCGTTCCAAGTAAATTTGCATGTGCCAGACTCTAAATCTTCAAATAATAATCTGTTTTGTATGCTCGAATCGCTCATGTAGCGACTAGGGGCTTTCAGTATCTTCCATGCTAGGTGGGTTATTCTCAAGATGAGTGGACTCCGCTCATCATGCACAAGAAAAATGGCTGGTAACCGGGATGCCCAGTCCCATGATCAAAAGATCAAAATCAAATAAAAAATAATTGCAAAAAAACTCCCCCGGAATTGATGTTAGTTGGAGGCACCTGTTGTTTCGGGCAAGCCATGGATTGATGATTGTTGGTGGAGGGGGAGTAAAAAGTTTTACCATTCTGTTTGGGAACCGCCTATAATGTATGTAGTATGGAAGATATTGGGAACTATTGGTTGTTATGTTGACAATGAGATCATACCTCTCAAAAATATTTATCTCTATTTCAAAATCGAGCTCTGGCACCTCTGCAAATCCCTGTTTCCCTCTGTGAAGGGCCTATCTTTTACTTTTATGCAAGAGTCAAGGTGATCTTCACCTTTCCCTTTTTCATTTTATCCTTTGGCAAGCACCTCATGTTGGAAAGATCCTGATATATATATATCCAATTGGATGTAAGTTAGCATGAACTATTATTGTTGACATCACCCAAAGGTGCATATGTTGGGAGGCAACACTATTAACCCCTATCTTTCTCAGTGTCCGATTAAAACTCCATAACCATTAGTATTGCGTGAGTGTTAGCAATTGTAGAATACTATATGATAGTTGAGTATGTGGAGTTTGCTAAATCAAAGCTCTGACATAGACCCTTACTGAAAATAAGATGAATTGTAATTGTTTGATGACTGAGAATGAAGTTTGATAGTTTTCAAGAAAGTTTATGGTCTATGCTTTAACATGTGAATTTCTTGTTACTGGTTCGTGAGAAGTTTTATGAGATGGACTACTATTATGACATATAATCATGCTAGGAAAGGTGATTAAAATTATCATTGATCAAACTTGTGCACCTTCTAGCATTCACACTTCATAGATTCTTTCTTTTATCATTTACCTACTCGAGGACGAGTAGGAAATAAGCTTGGGGATGCTGATACGTCTCCAACGTATCTATAATTTATGAAGCATTCATGCTATTTTATTATCTGTTTTCAATGATTACGGGCTTTATTATACACTTTTATATTAATTTTGGGACTAACCTATTAACTGGAGGCCCAGCCCATATTGCTGTTTTATTGCCTATTTCAGTGTTTCGAAGAAAAGGAATATCAAACAGAGTCCAAATGGAATGAAACCTTTGGGAGCGTGATTTTTGGAAAGGATATGATCCGGGAGACTTGGAGTTCAAGCCAGGGAAGGCTCGAGGAAGCCAGGAGATAGGAGGGCACGCCCACCCCCTGGGCGCGCGCCCTGTCTCCTGGGCCCCTCGAGGCTTCCCCAACCGACTTCTTTTGCCTATCTAAGTCCACATATCCTAAAAACATCAGAGAAGAAGATAGATCAGGAGTTCCGCAGCCGCAAGCCTCTATAGACACCAAAAACCTCTCAGGAGCCTGTTCCGGCACCCTACCGAAGGGGGGAAACCATCACCGGTAGCCATTTTCATCATCCCGGCGCTCTCCATGACGAGGAGGGAGTAGTTCACCCTCGGGGCTGAGGGTTTGTACCAGTAGCTATGTGTTTGAGCTCTCTCTCTCTCTCTCTCATGTTCTCTTTATGGCACGATCTTGATGTATCGCGATCTTTGCTATTATAGTTGGATCTTATGATGTTTCTCCCCCTCTACTCTCTTGTGATGAATTGAGTTTTCCCTTTGAAGTTGTCTTGTCGGATTGAGTCTTTAATGATTTGAGAACACTTGAAGTATGTCTTGTTGTGCTTATCTGTGGTGACAATGGGATATCATGTGCCACTTGATATATGTTTTGGTGATCAACTTGCGGGTTCCGCCCATGAACCTATGCATAGGGGTTGGAACACATTTTCGTCTTGACTCTCCGGTAGAAACTTTGGGGCACTCTTTCAAGTACTTTGTGTTGGTTGGATAGATGAATCTGAGATTGTGTGATGCATATCGTATAATCATGCCCACGGATACTTGAGGTGACAATGGAGTGTCTAGGTGACATTAGGGTTTTGGTTGATTTGTGTCTTAAGGTGTTATTCTAGTATGAACTCTTGAATAGATTGATCCGAAAGAATAACTTTGAGGTGGTTTCGTACCCTACCATAATCTCTTCGTTTGTTCTCCGCTATTAGTGGCTTTGGAGTGACTCTTTGTTGCATGTTGAGGGATTGTTATATGATCTATCTATGTTATTATTGTTGAGAGAACTTGCACTAGTGAAAGTATGAACCCTGTGCCTTGTTTCCTACCATTGCAATACCGTTTACGCTCACTTTTATCATTAGTTACCTTGCTGTTTTTATAATTTCAGATTACAAAAACCTTTATCTACCATCCATATTGCACTTGTATCACTATCTCTTCGCCGAACTAGTGCATCTATACAATTTACCATTGTATTGGGTGTGTTTGGGACTCAAGAGACACTTTGTTACTTGGTTGCAGGGTTGTTTGAGAGAGACCATCTTCATCCTACGCCTCCCACGGATTGATGAACCTTAGGTCATCCACTTGAGGGAAATTTGCTACTCTCCTACAAACTGTGCACTTGCAGGCCCAACAACATCTACAAGAAGAAGGTTGTGTAGTAGACATCAATCATCACCGGTGGCCATCTTCATCATCCCGGCGGCCACGATGATGAGGAGGGAGTAGTCCACCCTCGGGGCTGAGGGTTTATACAAGTAGCTATGTGTTTAATCTCTCTCTCTCGTCTGCGCGATCTTGAGATGTCACGATCTTGATGTATCATGGTCTTTGTTCCCTCTCTACTCTTGTTGTGATGAATTGAATCTTTACCCTTTGAAGTTTTGTCATGTCGGATTGAATGTTCAGATCTGAGAACACATGATATATGTCTTGCATATGAATACCCGTGATGACATTGGGGAATTATTGTGATTCACTTGATATATGTTATGGCACTCAACTTGCGGATTCCTGCGGTGATATTGGGGTAATCTATGCATAGGGGTTCATGCACGTTTTTATTATCTTTTCTCCGATAGAAACTTTGGAGTCCCCTCGTAGTTCTTTGTGTGGATTGAGTATTATGAATATGAAATTGTTTGATACTTATCGTATAATTAACTCATGGGTACTCACGGTAACATTGGGGTATCTAGGTGACATTAGAGTTGGTTGATATGTATCATATGGTGTTATTTTAGTACGAACTCTTGATTAGATTGATCGCAAAGAATAGCTTGCTGTTATTTTAGTATGAACTCTAGGATAGATTGATCAGAAAGAATAGGTTTGATGTGGTTTCGTACCCTACAGACAATTTCTATCTTTTGTTCTCCGCTAATAGGAACTCGGGAGTGATTTTTTATTGCACTTTGAGGGATAATCATATGATCCAACTATGTTAGCATTGTTGAGATATTGTGCTAGTGAAAGTATGCACCCTAGGCCTCATTTTCCATTATTTCAATACCGTTTGTGCTCTGTTTTATCATTTACTACCTTGCTGTTTTTTATTGTTCGCACTACAAAAACTCATATCTACTATCCATACTACAATTTTATCACCATCTCTTCGCCAAACTAGTGCACCTATACAATTTGCTATTGTATTGGGTGTGTTGGGGACACAAGAGATTTCTTGTATTTGATTGTGGGGTTGCTTGAGAGAGACTATCTTCATCCTACGCCTCCCACGGATTGATAAACCTTAGGTCATCCACTTGAGGGAAACTTGATATTGTCCTACAAAACTCTCCGCTTGGAGGCCCAGCACGTGTCTACAAGAATAAAGTTGCGTAGTAGACATCAAGCTCTTTTCTGGCGCCGTTGCCGGGGAGGTGAGTGCATGAAGGTATACCTTTAGATCTTACAATCGAATCCTTTAGTTTCTTGTTTTATCACTAGTTTGGTTTACAAAAGAAAACTACAAAAAATGGAGTTGAGGTTGCATCATATTATTGATCATATTTTAATATCTTTCTTGAAAATGATGGTTCAGAAATTTGTCCTCAATCGTTAGAAGAAGAAGTCAATAAAATGTTTGGCACAAATTATTTGAATGATGAGCATGATTGCAATGTTATTAGTATGAATTTGAATATCCAAAATGCTAATGATGATTACACTAGCCATGATAATGATGTCTCCTATAAGAATGTCAATTTTTGTGAAGTAAATTGGGAGTGCACACACACACCAAAAATGGAATATAGATTTTGTAAGAAGCATAAATATTTAGAAACGAAAGTTGCAAGAGAGGCTAGATGATTGTGCTGAAAGATTTAATATTTTTTCCATCCTTGTGAACTTTGCAATGAACGTGGTCATTTAAATCTCCAATGCGAATTGTTTCATGATCAAATCGTGTCAAAAAATTGTGATAACTTGATTTCCCTTGAGCATCATAAAGAGCTTAGTCTTCTTTTGGGGTATGAAGAAATGAAATGTATAACTCAGGGTATTCCAAAATTTTATCTCATTAGAATTCTTGATTTTGATCTAGAGGATATTTATATGTTTTGTGCCATAAACTGCATTGAGAATCCTTATATTGCCAACTATCTAAAGATAAGAAAACAAATAGAGTATGAAGAGAGTACTAATGAAAGGTAAAATATTTCCCAATACCCTCCTAGTGTTTCTTATGATGAATCAGGTAACGAGGAGGAGCTTCCTATCCAATCAATCTCTTCAATAAGAAGCTCGAAAAAATTGATTAAACCCACACGTGAGGTGGTAAAGAAGAAAAAGAAAATAAGAAAAAGTAGAGGTAAAATGGTAACTCTCCCAAGTAATATTGCTCCTATCACCATTGTGCCTCACGAAAGTGAATCAAATATGTTGATGGAGGATGATGATATTGATTATGATTTTGTGATGTCTACTACTTGTTGTGATGATTATGATTGGGAAGACAATGATGTCTCTTATGACCTTGAAGATCTTTTTGGCACTTGCTTGGAAGAATATGATAATAATGTTTGCTATACTATTGGTGCCATTCATGCTATTGATAAGAATGACTATGATGATATGCAAAACCACAAGCTTGGGGATGTTATGTTTGATGAGTATGAAATGTTTGAACATTTATTTGCTGAAAATAATGGTTGACCCAAGCTTGGGGATTCTTTGCATAATGAATATGATCCTTTGATTCCTTCTACTTTCGATAAGAAAATTTATTATGATGATAGCATGCCTCCTATTTATGATGATTACAATGATGAAAGTGGGTTTGGAAGAGTGCCAACTCTAGGTAGTAGTGACCCCACTATTTTGGAGGGTGTTGAATCTTACTACAATATTGATGAAAGTGGATTTGGAGAGTTCATGACTTTATTTAGTGATACATCCTCTATTTTGGAAGAGGTTTCAATTGACTATGATGAGAACAAAGTTGCTACTTATGATGATTATTATGATGACATGTATGCCATAAAGAGTGGTAAATCTTCTATGCTTTTGGATCACGAAAAGAATGCTTTATGTGATGGTTATATGGATGAATCTATTCATGATGCTACTGAAACTTATTATGAGAGAGGAAATTATGATTTATGATGCTCTTGTCATGTTTCAATCTTTATCCTTTATGCGAGCATCATTGAACTCATCATGCCTAGCTAAAAGGCATTAAAGAACATCGCTTGTTGGGAGACAACCCAATACTTTTACCTACTGTTTTTGTGTGTTCACATGATTATGCTACTGTAGTAATCATGTTTTATTGCTTTTGTTTCAATAAAGTGCCAAGTAAAGCCTTTGGGATCATGTTGGGTGATAGTTGATTTGACCTTGCTGAAAAACAGAAACTTTTGCACTCACGAAAACAACTCTAGTTTTTAATGGGAGAGTGATTTTGAGTTGATTCTTTCTGAATAAGATTAATATACAAATTTAACACGTGGTCCTAATTTTTTCATAATTTTTGGAGTAGCATAAGTATAGTTCGAGTACATATTACTATAGATTGTTCTGTTTTTGACAGATTCTGTTTTCAATGCATAGTTTGCTTGTTTTCTAGTTTCTATGGATTATATTCATCAATATTAATTGTAGAAATGATAGGGTACAGTAGGCATTGTGTGAGAACAATTATGAATCTTGTCTTTGAGAGTACCAAAGTGAAATGGTTTGCTCTTTATCATACTAACCTATCTCTTGAAGTTCCGTTATGTTTTGTGTGATTGAAGTTTTCAAGTTTTGGATGCGATGTCAATATGCGGAGAATAATGAGTGACAAGATCCTAAGATTTGGGATGCCCAAGGAACCCCAAGTTAATATTAAAGGAATATCCAAGCAACTAAGCTTGGGGATGCCCCGGATGGCATCCCCTCTTTCGTCTCCAACATTATCGGTAACCTCACTTGGAGCTTTGTTTTCATTCGTCACATGATATGAGTTTTTCTTGGAGAGTCATTTTATTTTGCTAGGATTTGCTTTGTGTTATTTATAATAATTTTTTGCATCTCTCTTTTCAATCAAAATGTCAAGCATAGCCTTTGCCATGCTTATCTTGCAAGTATATGAGTTGCTATTTCAAGACAAAAAGTTTATCGATGTTGCAAAAATTCCCTAGGAATTTCAGAATGTGATCAAGTGATGAAACTTTTTGAAAAAATAAGCTCTGATAAATTTCTAAAGTGTGATCATTTTTTCAGAATTTTTGGGGTTAGGGAAGTATGATGAATATTGCATTCTTTACAGACTGTACTATTTTGGCAGATTGTTGTTATGTTTGCATTGTTTGCATATGTTTGCTTGTTTAATTATTCTATTTGAGTATGGGAGTATTAAATATGCAGAGGAATTTAGTATGCAATGTTGAATAATAATTTTAGTAATTTGTTTCAGTAGAGAATGATAAGGTTTTGCACTGATTTATACTAACTTATCTCACAAGTTCTTGTTGAGTTTTGTGTGGATGAAGTTTTTGATATTTAGGGAAACCGTGATATAAGAGGAATTAAGGAGACACAAAAGCTCAAGCTTGGGGATTCCCAAGGCATCCCAAACTTATATTTCAATAAGTCTCAAGCATCTAAGCTTGGGGATGACCCTGTAGGCATCCCACCTTTCTTCTTCAACAATTATCGGTTACTATCGGTTGAGCCTAAGTTTTTGCTTCTTCACATGATATGTGCTATTCTTGGAATGTCATTTTGTTTTGCTCTGCTTTCTGTTTTAATAAAATAATTAGATATAAAAGTTTTAAATAAAAGAGAGTCTTCAATTAGCTACCCATTTACATAACTACTCGCTTGATCTTCACTTATATCTTTTTGGAGTAGCTTGTCATTTACTCTTGTGCTTCACTTAAATCCTATGAGTAAATTGTTGAATGAATTGAATATCATGAAGTTGAAATTGTATGCTCATATCATGCCTAGTGGTAGCATCACATTGGGTTTAGAAAGTGAAACCTTTTGAAGCTTGATAATCACAATATTGGTCATACAAGCAATTCACGAATAATTAGTATAAGGAAGAGAACTTTCACATGAAAATACACTATCTTGGAAATATTTTGTGATTGTGAGCCCCATCAAAATATTATATGCCAAATTTTTTGACATTGGACAAGGAAGACAATGTAATGATTTATGTTTGTTCATATTCACATAGAAGTTATATTGTCATAGATCCTTCAACATGTGGTGCTTGCCCCCTATCTTCGCTAGCCAAAAGTTCCGCACCAAGTAGAGATACTACGTGTGCATCCAAAAACCCTTAAACCCAAATCTTATTTTAGAGAGTCGACCATACCTACCTATGGATTGAGCAAGATCCTTCAAGTAAGTTGTGATCAGTGCAATAGGGCAATAAAAATTGCTTCTAAAAAGTGTTAGATCATTTAGTGTAAGAGGAAATTGAGCGTTGTGCGAACTTGTGATGGCAAAGAATAAAAGCAACAGACTGCATAATAAAGGTTGCTATCATAAGTGGTAATATAATGTGTTGATACTTCTCCAACGTATCTATAATTTATGAAGCATTCATGCTATTATATTATCTATTTTGAATGTTTACGGGCTTTAATAAGCACTTTTATATTATTTTCGGGACTAACTTATTAACCGGAGGCCCAACCCATATTGTTGTTTTCTTACCTATTTTAGTGTTTTGAAGAAAAGGAATATCAAACGGAGTCCAAACAGAATGAAACCTTCGGGAGCGTTATTTTTGGAACGGAAGCAATCTAGGTGACTTGGAGTGCAAGTCAGGGAAGCTTCGAGGAGGCCACAAGGCAGGGGGCGCGCCCACCCCCTTGGGCGCGCCCTACACCCTCGTGGGCCCCTCGTGGCTCCCCCGACCGATTTCTTTCGCCTATATAAGTCCATATACCCTAAAACCTTCAAAGACAACAATAGATCGGGAGTTCCGCTGCCGCAAGCCTCTGTAGCCACCAAAAACCTCTCAGGAGCCCGTTTCGGCACCCTGCCGGAGGGAGGATCCTTCACCGGTGGCCATCTTCATCATCCTGGTGCTCTCCATGACGAGGAGGGAGTAGTTCACCCTCGGGTCTGAGGGTATGTACGAGTAGCTATGTGTTTGATCTCTCTCTCTCTCTCTCGTGTTCTTGATTTGGCACGATCTTGATGTATCACGAGCTTTGCTATTATAGTTGGATCTTATGATGTTTCTCCCCATCTACTCCCTTGTAATGGATTGAGTTTTCCCTTTGAAGTTATCTTATCGGATTGAGTCTTTAAGGATTTGAGAACACTTGATGGATGTCTTGTCGAGCTTATCTGTGGTGACAATGGGATATTCACGTGATCTACTTAATGTATGTTTTGGTGATCAACTTGCGGGTTCACCTTGTGAACTTATGCATAAGGGTTGGCACACGTTTTCGTCTTGACTCTCCGGTAGAAACTTTGGGGCACTCTTTGAAGTACTTTGTGTTGGTTGAATAGATGAATCTGAGATTGTGTGATGCATATCGTATAATGCCCACGGATACTTAAGGTGACATTGGAGTATCTAGGTGACATTAGGGTTTTGGTTGATTTGTGTCTTAAGGTGTTATTCTAGTACGAACTCTAGGATAGATTGAACGGAAAGAATAGCTTCATGGTATTTTACTACGGACTCTTGAATAGATCGATCAGAAAGGATAACTTTTAGGTGGTTTCGTACCCTACAATAATCTCTTCGTTTGTTCTCTGCTATTAGTGACTTTGGAGTGACTCTTTGTTGCATGTTGAGGGATAGTTATATGATCCAGTTATGTTATTATTGTTGAGAGAACTTGCACTAGTGAAAGTATGAACCTTAGGCCTTGTTTCCTACCATTGCAATACCATTTACGCTCACTTTTATCATTAGTTACCTTGCTGTTTTTATATTTTTAGATTACAAAAACTTATATCTACCATCCATATTGCACTTGTATCACGATCTTTTCACCGAACTAGTGCACCTATACAATTTACCATTATATTGGGTGTATTGGGGACACAAGAGACTCTTTGTTATTTGGTTGCAGGGTTGTTTGAGAGAGACCATCTTCATCCTATGCCTCCCACGGATTGATAAACTTTAGGTCATCCACTTGAGGGAAATTTGCTACTGTCCTACAAACCTCTGCACTTGGAGGCCCAACAACGTCTACAAGAAGAAGGTTGTGTAGTAGACATCAAGCTCTTTTCTAGCGCCGTTGCCGAGGAGGTGAGTGCCTGAAGGTATATCTTTAGATCTAGCAATCGAATCTTGTTGTTTCTTGTTTTATCACTAGTTTAGTCTATAAAAGAAAACTACAAAAAATGGAATTGAGTTCGCCTCATACGCTTCATCTTTTTAATATCTTTCATGAGAATGATGAAAAGGAAAATTGTGCTCAAGTGCTAGAAGAAGAAGTCTATAAAATATTTGGTACTAAATCTTTGAATGATGAGAATGATTGCAATTTTGTTAGTATGAATTCCTTGGATATCCATGATGCTAATGACATGCAAGGCCACAAGCTTGGGGAAGCTATGTTTGATGAATATGATATTTTTTTGTCCCCAAAGTTTTGATGAGCAAAGTTATTATGATGAAAGCATGCCTCCTATTTATGATGATTTTATTGATGAAAGTGGGTTTGGAAGAGTGTCAACTTTAGGAAGTAATAATCCCACTATTTTGGAGGATGTTGAATATTATTGTGATAATTATGAAAGTGGATTTGGAGAGGTCATGACTTTATTTAGTGATGAATCCACTATTACAGAAGAGGTTCCAATTGATTATGAGAACAAAGTTGCCATCTATGATGATTATTGTGATGACTTGTATGCTATTAAGAATAATGATAACCATGAAACTTGTCATCATGATTTTAGTTTTCAATTGGATTATGCTTCACATGATAGTTATTTTGTTGAGTTTGCTCCCACTACTATTGATGAGAATAAATTTGCTTATGTGGAGAGTAGTAAATTTTCTATGCAAATAGATCATTAAAAGAATGCTTTAGGTGCTGGTTATATTGTTGAATTCATTCATGATGCTACTAAAAATTATTATTAAGGAGGAACATATGCTTGTAGGAATTGCAATAATATCAAGTGTCCTCTCTATGTGCTTAAAATCTTGAAGTTATGCTTGTTTTGCCTTCCTATGCTAGTTGATTATTATCCCCATAAGTTGTTTTCTCACAAAATCCCTATGCATAGCAAGTGTATTAGACTTAAATGTGCTAGTCATATGCTTCATGATGCTCCCATTATGTTTCAATTCTTATCTTTTATGTGAGCATCATTGTCGTCATCATGCCTAGCTAGAAAGGCATTAAAGAAAAGCGCTTGTTGGGAGACAACCCAATATTTAACCTTACTGTTTTTGTGTGTCCACATGATTATGCTACTATATTAATCATGTTTTATAGCTTTTGTTTCAATAAAGTGCCAAGTAAGACCTTTAGGATAGCTTATGGTGATAGTTGTGTTGATCCTGCTGAAAATCAGAAACTTTTGCACCCAGTAAATTAGTTTTGATAATTCAGAGAAACGTGCTTCTGATCTGATTCCTTTTGATCTAGATTGATACACAAATTTCTTAGGACTTCCTAATTTGGTAGGATTTGTGGAGTTCCATAAGTATATGTTTGATACAGATTACTACAGACTGTTCTGTTTTTGACAGATTCTGTTTTCTATGTGTTGTTTGCTTATTTTGATGAATCTATGAGTAGTATCGGAGGGTATGAACCATAGAGAAGTTGGAATACAGTATATATTACACCAATATGAATTTAGAACAAGTTCATTACAGTACCTAAGTGGTGATTTATTTTCTTATACTAACGGAGCTTACGGGTTTTCTGTTGAGTTTTGTGTTGTGAAGTTTTCAAGTTTTGGGTAAAGATTCGATGGACTATGGAATAAGGAGTGGCAAGAGCCTAAGCTTGGGGATGCCCAAGGCACCCCAAGGTAATATTCAAGGACAACCAAGAGCCTAAGCTTGGGGATGCCTCGGATGGCATCCCCTCTTTCGTCTTCGTTCATCGGTAACTTTACTTCGAGCTATATTTTTATTCTCCACATGATATGTGTTTTGCTTGGAGCATCATTTTATTTAGTTCATATTTTCTTTCTGTTATTTAGAATAATGTTTTGCATCTATATTTTCAATAAAAATGTCAAGGATAGCCTTTACCATGCTTATTTTGCTTGTATACATGTTGCTGTTTGAAAACAGAAAGTTTACCGTTGTTGCAAAAATTCCCTAGAAAATTCAGAGAATGATATAATGTTGAAACTTTTTGCATAACGATCTCTGATAAATCTTCTACAGTGTAGTATTTTTCTCATAATTTTTGGAGTTAGGTAAGTATGATGAATCTTGCATTCTTTACGGACTATACTATTTTGACAGATTGCTGTTATGTTTGCATTGTTTGCATATGTTTGCTTGTTTAATGATTCTATTTGATGATAGGAGTATTAAATATGCAGAAACATTTAGTATGCAATGTTGAATAATAATTTTAGCAATTTGTTACAGTATAAAATTATAAGGTTTTGCATTGGTTTATACCAACTTATCTCACGAGTTCTTGTTGAGTTTTATGTGGATGAAGTTTTTGAGAAATAGAGAAACCATGATATGAGAGGAATTAAGGAGACACAAAAGTTCAAGCTTGGGGATGCCCAAGGCACCCCAAGATAATATTTCAAGAAGTCTCAAGCATCTAAGCTTAGGCATCCCACCTTTCTTCTTCAACAACTATCGGTTAGTATCGGTTGAACCTAAGTTTTTGCTTCTTCACATGAGTTGTGCTATCCTTGCAATGTCATTTAGTTTGATTTGCTTGCCACGTTGATGGAGACTTCAACCCACGAAGGGTAACGGTTGCGCGAGTCCACGGAGGGCTCCACCCACGAAGGGTCCACGAAGAAACAACCTTGTCTATCCCACCATGTTCATCGCCCACGAAGGACTTGCCTCAGTAGCGGTAGATCTTCACGAAGTAGGCGATCTCCTTGCCCTTACAAACTCCTTGGTTCAACTCCACAATCTTGTCGGAGGCTCCCAAGTGACACCTAGCCCATCTAGGAGACACCACTCTCCAAGAAGTAACAAATGGTGTCTTGATGATGAACTACTTGCTCTTGTGCTTCAAATGATAGTCTCCCCAACACTCAACTCTCTCTCACGGGATTTGGATCTGGTGGAAAGAAGATTTGAGTGGAAAGCAACTTGGGGAAGGCTAGAGATCAAGATTCATATGGTAGGAATGGAATATCTTGGCCTCAACACATGAGTAGGTGGTTCTCTCTCAGAAATGGTAAGTTGGAAGTGTAGGTTTGTTCTGATGGCTCTCTCCACGAATGAAGAGGAGGTGGAGGGGTATATATAGACTCCACACAAAATCTAACCGTTACACACAATTTACCAATCTCGGTGGGACCGAATCAACAAACTCGGTCAGACCGATTTAGTAAACCTAGTGACCGTTAGTGATTTCGGTGGGACAGACATGCAACTCGGTAGGACCGATGTGGTTAGGGTTAGGGCATAACGTAATCTCGGTGAGACCGATTACACAAACTCGGTGAGACCGATTTTGGTAATAAGCTAACCAGAGAGTTGGTCAGGTAAACTCGGTGGGACCGATTCGCTCTTTTCGGTGAGACCGAAATGTTACGAAAGGGAAACAGAGAGTTTACATTGCAATCTCGGTGGGACCGATCGCTCACTTCGGTTAGACAGAAACGTTACAAAGGGAAACAGAGAGATTACAATCCCATCTCGGTGAGAGCGAGATCCCTATCGGTGAGACCGATTTGCCTAGGGTTTGTGGCAGTTGCTATGACATCTGAACTCGGTGGCGCCGGATAGAAAGAATCAGTGGGGCCAAGTTTGACTTTAGGTTTAGGTCATATGAGGACATGAGAAAGTAGTTGAGGGTTTTTGGAGCATATCACTAAGCACTTGAAGCAAGAAACTCATTAAGCAACACCTCATCCCTCCTTGATAGTATTGGCTTTTCCTATAGACTCAATGTGATCTTGGATCACTAAAATATAAAATGTAGAGTCTTGAGCTTTCGAGATTGAGCCAATCCTTTTATCCTTAGTATTTTGAGGGATCAACTTTCCTCATCCATGCCATGCCATTCATTGAGCTTTTCCTGAAGTGTTTGCCTTGGAAAGATGTTAGCTCAATGAGCTATATGTTGTTAGGAATTACCAAAACCACCTAGGGATAGTTGCACTTTCAATCTCCCCCTTTTTGGTAATTGATGACAACATATAGATCAAAGCTTCGACAAATGATAATAAGATTGAAAAACGTCGTCGCTTTGAGAAGTATGTGATAAGCAAGAGCTCCCCCTAAATTTGTGCATGGTTTAGGATTTGCTTTGGACTGCAAATGCACAAGGAGTTAGGCTCATGGGTTACTCTTCCATGTCACATACATCTTGGTGGAGCGCTCAAAATAATAAAGATTGAATACATGCACTCATCACCAAGCAAAGTGAATGATCATATAAAGATAAATGAGATATTGTCATATAACAAGCATTAAGATAGCATATGATCAAACACATGATCATCATTGTATCACAGAGACAATAACATAGTATCTCAAGCAAGCAAAAGCAAATAAAGTTCAACCATAAAGACAAGAGAGTACAAAAGCAAACTCTCTCTCTCTCTCGAAGCCTATGATCTATACATTTTTATCCCCCTTTGGCAACAAGTTACCAAAAAGTTCATAGAAAATGCATAGTACTATTTCGTCTCTCAGGCTTGGTCTGCAGGTGGTGGTGTAGAGATGGATCCTTGGACGAAGACTTCAGTTGATGTGGATGGAGCTGGAGGAGTTGGTGCTGGAGCTGGTTGCACTGGAGCTGTAGCTGGTGCAGATGAAGTGGCTCTGGTGTCTGTCACTGGCTCTGCAACTGATCTCTGAGCTCGAGGCACTCTGGCAAATGCATCAGTGGTTGTCTTTCCCTTCCTCTCCTGCATATCATCCTGAAGCTGCTCCACAACTGACTGGATCTCAGTTACTTTTACATCTAAGTCATAGAATTTGTGTTCCATGATTCTTTCCAGGCTCTCCTGGTTTTGAGTTAGGGTGGCCAACCCTTTCTCAATCCTCAGAGTTAATGCTATTAAGTAACCAAGCTGCTCCTGCTTGCTCTTCAAAAAGTACTCAGATGCCTCCTCTAAAGTTGGCATCTTGGCAGCCTTCTGCTTCTTTCCCTTCTCCTTCTTCTCTTGAGGTTGCACTGGAGATGGTTCCTTTTCATTCATGACTACTTGGTTGTCCTCAAAGTCTGGGTAGATAGCAAAGTGTTCGTTATCCAACAAGTATTTGCATGTGCCCATCTTGGAGTTGATCAGCTCCTGGATCTGTGGGGCATACCCACAGCTTCTCTTCTGGTTTGCTGCTGTCCTCTTGATGGTCTCAACTATGAGGCTCATGACCTTGAACTTCTGTGGCACATCAAATATGTGTACCAAGTTTATTGCATGCCCTCTGATCGTGCTGTGGTCACCTGACTTGTGCAAGAGAGTGTGCCTTAGGATCCAGTTGATCGTTGGCAGTCCTGACAGAAGGAAATGGACAGACCCAAACTTGAAAGTCTCAAGAGCTTTGTCTGGTATCTCCTTGTGCATGTGTGACATAGAGTTGTGATCCTTCTTCTTCTTGGAGTAGACATCCAAGTCATCTTCACTCTCCTCTGGTGCATTGATCAGTTCGGCCCATTCTTCAATTGTGGACTGGTACCTTGTACCTTCAGACATCCAGACTATTCTGCCATCAAGATAAAAGTGAGTTGTGGAGTAGAATTGCATTACAAGCTCATCATTCTAGTTTGTGAACTTCTGTCCAACAAACTCATCAACTCCACAAGCCTTGAAGCTGTCAAACACTCCTGGGTAGTGTTCCTCATTTGCCTTCATGTATTTCCAGTCTACCCACCTCATGTCACAAACTATGGGCTTCTTGTCCAACAGCACGGTCTCATAGAAATCCTGATGTTCCTTAGTGTGGAACCTGTAGTCAACGGCAGTCCTCCTCCTGATTGCATAAGGATCAGACAATCTCCACTATATGAGCCCTGCATCCTTCCTTAGCTTCATGTTCTCAGCCACTGGATGAGCATCATTCTGGTCTGGAATCTTAGGTTTCAGCTTTCTCAGAACTTGTCCTTCATCTTCTTCCTCAGCAACTTCAGCCACTGGGGCCTTGTTCTTCTCAGCAGCTGGTATACTCCTGGTATTCCTTTTAGGTGCAGACTTGGCCTTGGAGGTAGCTTTGGGTGCTTCTTTGGGCTTTGATGATGCAGCCCCTGACCTTATAGCATCACCCATCAGCTTTTGTGCCTTGGGTGCTGGAGCAGCAGTTTCTTCTTCCTCTTCCTCTTCCATCATGGAGGGCTGTCCAACAACTCTGGCCATGGTCTTTTTGACCCTTTCCTTCCTCTTCTTCCCTTCTGCAGCGGGCTCTTTGGGATCAGATTTCTCAGGTTCTTGAGTTGAAGCTCTGACTTTCAGCATAGGTGTCCTCTTGGGAGGGACCTTCCTGTTTAGTCCTGGCTTGGTGGCTTTAGCTGAGCCATATTCCTTCTTGAGCCCTATCTTCTTGGAAGTAGCCTCATCTTCAGCTGCCACATAGTCTTCATCCTCAGAGTCTGAGGTTCTCTTCCTTCTGGCCCTGGTGGCAGCTTTGGCCAAATTGCTTGGGGTGCTCCTGCTGCCCTCATCTGAGGTGCTAGAGGGACTAGTGCCCTCACTCATGTGAATCTGCTCCTCTTCCCTATTCTGGCTGTCACTTTGGTTTGACATTCTGCAAACACTGACTGATGACCCTGTGAATAGTTATAGATGAGATAGAATGGATGAGCATCACAAAATGCAGAGGTTTTTGCAAAAGAATGATTCAAAAACTTAGTTTTAGTTTTCCATAGAAATCATTTCGGATCAACCGATTTGCAAACTCGGTGATACTGAAGTAGCTTTTGGAACCTAAACTAGTGAACTTGGTCAGACTGAGTCACAGTTTGGTGGCACCGAGACTGCTAGGGTTTCACAGAATTCTAAACTCGGTCACACCAAGTTGCAATTCTCGGTCAGACCGAGAATCAGTTGTGCAATGGCCTTAGCCGAATCGGTGGAACCGAGTTTTTCAACTCGGTGGGTCCGAGATGGTTTCGGCAGAAACCTAACCCTAAATTTTCAATTCACATCTAATCTAAGGATTGTTTTGACTGGATAGAAGCGTTTCAATCTTGGCAAGAATCATGATGAACACAATGTGCTAGGAATTGGATGGGGATAGCACTGTGATTGAGTCCATACCCTAGTTTGGCGATGAACTCGCTACGGCGGCAATGGCGGGGATGAATTCCATTGACGGCGGCGGAGACCAGCGACTGGAGGCGGCTGGCAACAAAGTCGACGATCCAGAGACCTTGGAGGCAGAGCGAGCTATGCGCAGGCGAAGGGGTTTGGAGAAAGTTTCCAATTTTTTGTACGTGTGTATATATAGCCCAACCCTATCAGCATGACCGAGTGGAACAACTCGGTGGCACCGAGATGCATAACTGTTGACAGTTACAGCAACTCGGTGATACCGAAAAGTTCAAATCGGTTGCATCGAGATTGAAAACCTAGATCGACTTAGTGATCTCGGTATGACCGAAATGGAAGAATCGGTCAGACTGAAACACACAAAGAAGTTTTGGAAGTTTAAGTCTATGACGAATTGGGGACTCTGAGTGCTCCTCACACAGAGTGGTTCGAATCTGACTTGATCAAATTTTGTGATGTAGCATGAATAGAGTTTGAGACAAGAAAAGCATAGATAGCTAGAGAAGGTTCTTAGGCATTCTTGTTCATCCACTTGGCAAAAGAACAAGAAGCCAATCAATCAAAGCAACAAGTGGATGTCCTCGAATGAGTTAAATATGCAACCAACATGCTCACACAATAAAATGGCAAATGAAATATGTGGTAAAGCATGCACAACCAATTCTAGCATCTATCAAACAATTGGCGATGACTAGGTCATCTATATATGAGTATATTGACTTAGGAGTCAAATGAGAACATTTGATCATAGGTCATACTCATCGTTTAAGCTCAAGTGGGGTTACCACTTTTACATAATGCATTTATGTGTTCACATCATTAGAGTTGCTTTGACTCAATTCTTAGAGTTAAGCTCCCCCTGATGTGAGATCCCCCCTTAGAGGGGTGAACTAACCTTGGGTTTTGTCGATGATGGCTTCATGTAGGTGTTGAAGATGTGGATGCTCAATGTTGATGAAGATCATTTGGAGCAATCCTTTGGGGTGAGTTGCACTTTCAATACCTACATGGGTTAGTCCCACAAGGAACAAACAAGTATATCCATAGACATAGAGTGATGCACACACAAGATGATGTCCATGAAAGCATTAGGTTACCTTGTCCCTTGCCTTACCAACATGAGGGTTTGTGACTCCTTGAACTAGTGCAAGATGTGGAAGTTGATTGCACTTGTTGTTGCCAAAAAGATATGAGTGAAGTATGTTGGCGGAGTCACCCTCAAGAACTCTCTAGTTCTTCTTCTTCGGGATCCACATCATCTTGATGGGAATCCTTGGAGTTGTAGTCGTGCTTGATGAAGTAGAACTTGACGTAGTATTGGGAACCCACTTGACCAAGGCCTTAGGAGCTTCTTCAAATGCATCAATCTCCTTGTCGGTGTCAAAACCGGCGGATCTCGGGTAGGGGGTCCCGAACTATGCGTCTAGGCGGATGGTAACAGGAGACAAGGGACACGATGTTTTTACCCAGGTTCGGGCCCTCTCGATGGAGGTAAAACCCCACTCCTTGATTAATATTGATGATATGGGTAGTACAAGAGTAGATCTACCACGAGATCAGAGAGGCTAAACCCTAGAAGCTAGCCTATGGTATGATTCTTGTTTGTCCTACGGACTAAAACCCTCTGGTTTATATAAACACCGGAGAGGGTTAGGGTTACACATAGTCGGTTACAATGGGAGGAGATCTACATATCTGTATCGCCAAGCTTGCCTTCCACGCCAAGGAAAGTCCCATCCGGACACGGGACGAAGTCTTCAATCTTGTATCTTCATAGTCCCGGAGTCCGACCAAAGGTCATAGTCCGGCCATCCGGACACCCCCTAATCCGGGACTCCCTCAGTAGCCCCTGAACCAGGCTTCAATGACGACGAGTCCGGCGCGCAAATTGTCTTCGGCATTGCAAGGCAGGTTCCTCCTCCGAATACTTCATGAAAGGTGTTGAACACAAGGATAGTGTGCGGCTCTGCAAAATAAGTTCCACATACCACCGTAGAGAGAATAATATTTGTTCCAATCTAATCTGCTGACGTATTCTGTAGCATGTCATGCTATGGCCAAGCCTTTATTCGAATCGTTTTACTGTCCCACCTCAGCGCGTTTAGCGAGGCGGTTTCCTTGGAACGTCTTGTCAAAGCAGAGATCGTGTCCCCTTATTCCGGGATTCTCATCAATACGGGCGTGGGTAACCCAACCACGCCATTAATCGCGGCGCTTGGGAGATAAGCGAGTTTTACCAGGCTGGTGGGGGCACATAGTTTCAGCCGCCCATATAAGGGGATAAGGATCCACCCTTTCGATCTACGCCTTCTTCCTCCTTTGCTTATCCATTTCCGCGCACTCGAGCTCTAGCACCCAAGTCCGCACTTCCACCTCAACCTTCTCCAACAATGTCCAAAGCGGGAGGCAGGTGGATGGCCTCCATCGTCACGGAGGGGCACATCAAAAAGTTGAGGAAGCCCGGATACTTGTCTAACGACATCGCGCACCGGCTCCCAGATGAGGGCCAGCTCATCCCCACCCCTAGGCCCCATGAGAGGGTGGTGTTTCTCACCCATTTCCTCCGCGGACTGGGCTTCCCACTTCACCCATTTGTTCGGGGGCTCATGTTCTACTACGGCCTGGATTTCCACGATCTAGCCCCGAACTTCATCCTCAACATCTCGGCGTTTATCGTCGTGTGCGAGGCCTTCCTCCGCATCAAGCCCCACTTCGGCCTATGGATGAAGACCTTCAGCGTCAAGCCGAAGGTTGTGGGCGGCTGGCAAGCGGAGTGCGGAGGCGCCATGGTGGGCAAGATGCCCAACATCACATGGCTCGAGGGCTCCTTCGTGGAAACCATCAAAGGGTGGCAATCAGGGTGGTTCTACATCACCGAGCCGCATGACCCTGAATGGGCAGCGGCCCCCGAATTACATCAACTCCTGGAAAGAGACGGGCCTGTTGTGGGGTAATCCGGAAGAAGTGACCGGACTCCAAACCTGCGTCCAAGACCTGGTGAACAAGAAGGTTAAACTTGTCAACGTAGTCCAGGTCATGCTCTTCCGCCGGATCCTCCCGTGTCAACGACGGGCTTTCAACTTGTGGGAGTTCGACCCGGCCTAGCACCAGACTTTGTCTAGGCTCTTTGACACAAAGCACGAGGACGCCTAGAAGGTGCTATTCAAGAGCTCCGAGGTTTCCCCTCCCATCACCGAGGATTGCGGATTCTGCGCAAAGCGCCAAGCCACCGAAGTAAGCTTGTTTTTATCCTTTACAGGACACTTGATTTTCATAGTTTGACTCTATGCAGGATCTAAACTCCCGTTCCTTTGACAGGACTGGAAGAGGACGTCCGAACACTTTGACTGTCCGGCTCCTTTGCCCGAAGGCCCAGCAGATGCATGCTTGACAAAGCTGCTGGTCCCGGCACCTCACGTGGTGCCGGAGAAGAAGGCCAAGAAGAAGGCCACGGGGACTCGAAAGAGTTCCCGGCACCTGGTGGTGTTGGATTCATCGCCCGACGACCCCAAAGCGCACTCTGCCTCCGAAGACGAGGAGGAGGAAGAAGAAGTCTCTCCCCCTCCAGCGGGGGGAGGAAAGAAAAGGAAGGCCGTCCCAACTTGGGAGGCCGGAGGGTCCAAGAAGGGGAAGACCCTTCTTCCGGACTACGCCTCCGACGCTGATGAGGACGGAGAGGAGTGGCCATCCAGGGCCAAGCCCCTGGCAAAATCATAAGTATCCGGATACCAGAATAACTCATGGTGTTCCTTTATTGTACAGTACCTTCTGACGCCGAATTTAACATGCAGTCCGACCAAGGCTCAGCTCGAAGATTCGTCGATCGGCTCCCTGGATTCGTCGGATGTGAATAGCGCTTCACTTCCGACTGCTTCCTCCCCTCGCCCTATGGACGATGCCGAGGTGGAGTCCCAAAAGGGGCTAAACCAGGAGGAGGTGGTCCTGGAGGCGCCGCAAGGCGACCTCCCGGACTCCAGGCCCAAAGGGGATGAAGCCCTAGAGGGATCTAAGTCCGGCCTTGGGCCGAACACTGCTCCGGAACCTTTAGTGATTCCGGAGTCCGGCAGGCAGCCCCCTCGCAAGAAGGGCAAGCCTACAACACCGGTGGCCTCCGTCCAACCGGAGGCGCCGGACAATTTGCTGGAGGTGCTTAACGGCGCCTCCATCGACAAGGAGCACCGCACTGTATGAGTGCGATGATCCAGAAGGTTCAGTCTACCAAGAGCGGGCTATTAGAAGCCTGTACCAGCCTTCTAACAGGCTTCGAGGTATGTATTTAAAACATGTAAAAATATTACCGCATAGACAGTAGCCCCTGATGCTCAGTTTGGTGTTCGGAAAGAAAAACCGGACTGAGGATCTAAAAAGATATACGTAGGAGTCTAACATAAATATGTCAATATGGGAATGCAGGCTGCGTTGCTGACCTCTGCCGCACTGACTGCGGAGGTCGATGCATTGAAGCAGAGCCTCGAGCGGTCCGAGAACGAGCTCGGCCGTGCCAAGAAGCAGCTCGAGGACAAGGAAGGAAGGTAGTACCTTACGTAAGTATATATAAAAATACCCGGTTGCAAATAATGACAGGACCAACGTGAATGTTACAGGGGCCACAACCGAGGTGGCGACCGTGAAGGAAGCGCTTTCCAAGGCCGAAGATAATACGGCCATGCAGCGTACCGAGCGAGAGAAACAAGAGGTGCAGGTGGCGGAGGTGCGGCAGGAGCTCAATGCTCTTGTGAAAAAACATGAGAGTTTAGAGCTTGACTCGAAGACTCGAGAGTCTGAGCTTGCCTCGGCACTTGAAAGCGCCAAATCTGCCAAGGCCGAAGCCCAAAAAGCCCTCCACGAAATTGAGGAGATGAAAAAGACTGTGGCGGGTAAGGCATTCTTTATGCAAAGCAGGCACATGAAAGTAAATTACCTGTTACTTACCCGAATCCGGAGCTCTCTAGGAGCATTCACAGATCTGCCCCGCAGTGTGTCCGATGCCGCCGCAGTCTACCGAGCCGAAGAAGGGAGCTCGACGGAGAAAGTTTTCTGGTCCCAGTATGCTGAGGCCGGACACCCGGTGCCCCTGAGCGACCAGCTGAAGCAGCTGGTCGAGCTCCATAAGGCAGCTGAACGGGCCATGAAGGGCCTGATAGGCCGGCTGTGGCCTGGGGAGGCCATGCCTGGGAGCCACTTTGGGCTGGTGCGGCGGCTGGTGGATGCCTGTCCACGGCTTGAAGTCATCAAGCGCTCTGTATGCATCGAAGGCGCCCGTAGGGCCCTTGCCCGTGCTAAAGTGCACTGGGGCAAGCTGGATGCTGAGAAGCTGGTGGCAGAAGGGCCACGGGAGGGGAAGGAGCATCACAAGCCCGAGATGTACTATGAGGGCATCCTGAAGGGTGCCCGCCTTGTGGCGAACGAATGTTCCAAGGATTTAATTTTTGAGTAAAACTCGCTCGTGGTTATCCTGTGCGCTGAAAACTTGTTCATATGTGCTAAGCAACGCTTTTTGAATTTAAAATATTACTTTTTGTGCGGCCGTTTATTAAATCTGAGAGATGCAAGTCGTCGGCTTCTACCCCCATGCCACGAGTGCTGGGGTGTTCGGGATAAACCTGAGCGATCTTGTTCCCATTCTTGGGTCCTTCGAGGGAGGCGCTCAGCACAACGAACAAGGCCGTCACACTTATAATGCTTTATCACTCTCACTTACCATAGAATTCTATAATTTTAAATTTCGGCGAAGCCCCTAGTATTCGGAAGACCGAGTTCGGGGCGCTATCCACGCCTAGGCCGGACAAAGCCAGCTCCTCGCTCTAAGTGGCATAAGTCTTTAGGGACTCGAAAAACCTCTCGAACAGCGATCGGTCTCTCGCCCTATCATGATGGTCAGTTTTAGCTTTCTCTACTGAGGTGTTAACCCAGCTCAACTGGGGCACAATCGCAGTAGTTCTCCCATCGGTACCTTAGCCGACATAGCGGAATGTAAGGTACCAAAACATGGGAGCCGGGCAAACCCAACTATTGACCCAAGACATGATTCGGAGCCGATGCATGTAATGCTATAAGTTCAGGGTGCCGCACTCATGAGAGTGTTCGGTCTTCTCACACCATAACCTGGGGTACTTGAGCCCCTGGTGTATTGGCCGTACCAAAGTGTACGGTTGCATAATGTCATGACTGAACAAATTTAAAAAATGAATGCAATAATAGACAAGAGCTATGTATTGTTTATTAAAGGGCTGCTATGAGAGCAGAACGATACAAATAGTGTGATAAGCAATAGATGGGATTATTTGACATGTCCCCCTCCAGGGGCAAGCTGCAAGACTTTAAGTAAGACAGGTATTTAGCTCGTTATAGAGACCACCTCGACATTCGACGTGGCTTGTTCTCTCCCTGGCTGTTGCATCGTGTGTTCGGCGATTGTTCTGCCGGACAAGCCTTCCGAATAGTGGAGTCCTGAAAGTAAAAAAAAAGAAATGGCAAGATCGAGAGCCCCTAGTGCGGTTGAGCTGCATTCTAGGCGTGTCGTGGTTGTGCCCCTCCCCTTATGCCCATGGTATTTCCAGAGCGTAATTATGTACGCGTGGTACTGGTATCGCAATCTCGCGAGGGCTGGGGTTGGGGCCGCACTGCTATGCTTGCTCGGAACGTGCCAGACGGTCTTATTGTAGGTTACTTCGGGCGCGCTTGACGTTGTCCAAACGTCTAACAGCCGGACTGGAGAATTTCCTTGAGGGGCTACTTTGTACTTCCGCCGCCAGGGCTGCCGTGTGCTCCTCTGTTCGGAGAGAGCGTTCGGTGTTTCCATTGACCATAATGACTCCTCGAGGGCCTGGCATCTTGAGCTTGAGGTATGCGTAGTGCGGCACCGCATTGAACTTGGCAAATGCGGTTCGCCCGAGAAGGGCATGATAGCCACTGCGGAACGGGACTATGTCGAAGATTAACTCCTCGCTTCGGAAATTATCCGGGGATCCGAAGACCACTTCAAGTGTAACTGAGCCTGTACAGCTAGCTTCTACACCTGGTATGATGCCTTTAAAGGTCGTCTTTGTGGGTCTAATCCTTGAGGGATCTATGCCCATTTTTTGCACTGTATCATGGTAAAGCAGGTTCAGGCTGCTGCCGCCATCCATGAGGACTCTAGTGAGGTGAAATCCGTCGATGATTGGGTCTAGAACCAATGCGGCGAATCCGCTGTGACGGATTCTAGTGGGGTGGTCCCTTCGATCGAAAGTGATCGGGCAGGAGGACCATGGGTTGAACTTTGGGGCGACTGGCTCCAACGCATATACGTCCCTGAGTGCACGCTTCCGCTCCCTTTTGGGGATGTGGGTTGCGTATATCATGTTTACCGTCCACACTTGTGGGGGAAAACCCTTCTGTCCTCTGTTGTTCGGCGGCCGGGGCTCCTCCTTCTCATCGCTATGCAGCCCCTTCTCTCTGTTTTCGGCACTTAGCTTGCCTGCCTGTTTGAACACCCAACAATCCTTGTTGGTGTGATTGGCTGGTTGTTCAGGGGTGCCGTGTATCTGGCACGAGCGATCGAGTATTCGGTCTAAACTGGACGGGCCCGGAGTAGTTCTTTTGAATGGCTTTTTCCGCTGACCGGGCTTAGAGCCTCTGAATCCGGCATTAACTGTCGTATCCTCAGTATTGTCGCTGTTAATGCGGTGCTTGTGCTTGTTGCGACGCGACCTGCCATTGTTGTCCTTGGTATCCGAATTACCAGGGCTCTTGGTCATGTCATTGCTACGAGCTAGCCAGCTATCTTCTCCCGCGCAAAAGCGTGTCATGAGTGTCATGAGGGCTGCCATGGATTTCGGCTTTTCCTGTCCTAGGTGCCGGGCAAGCCATTCGTCTCGGATGTTATGCTTGAAGGCTGCAAGGGCCTCTACGTCCGGACAGTCGACTATTTGATTTTTCTTGGTTAGGAACCATGTCCAAAATTGTCTGGCCGATTCCTCTGGCTGCTGAATTATGTGGCTTAGGTCATCGCGTCTGGTGGTCGCACATAAGTGCCCTGGAAGTTTTCAAGGAATGCAGATTCCAGGTCCTCCCAGCAACCAATTGACTCTTCTGGCAAGCTGTTAAGCCAATGCCGAGCTGGTCCTTTAATCTTGAGCGGGAGGTATTTGATAGCGTGTAGATCATCACTGTGGGCCATGTGGATATGAAGGAGATAGTCCTCGATCCATACCGCAGGATCCGTTGCGCCATCATATGATTCAATGTTTACGGGTTTAAACCCCTTAGGGATTTGATGATCCATTACTTCATCTGTGAAGCATAGTGGGTGTGCGGCGCCTCTGTACTGGGCTATATCACGACGTAGCTCACGTGAGCCTTGCCTGCCGTGTTCGGCCTGGCCGTATTTGCCATATCCGGCGTGACGGTTATCATCACGTGTCGTGGGGCACCCACGCGATCCGTAGATCGATCTTGTTTGCCTTGCCTTGTCCTCCAATATGTCTCGCAGGTCTGGCGTGTTTCCCCGTGCCTTGGTACTTTTTGAGCAGCGCCGAGGTGCGGCTTGAGTTGATGGCCAAGAGGCCTCTCTGTCGCGGCCACGAGGTGGCCGGTCGGCCGCGTCATACACTAGTGATGTAGGTTTAGTTGCTTCCTCCTCCAATTGGGGTAGCAACCTGCGGTTTGGGTAGCTCTTGGAGGGGCGTTCGAGTTTATACTCTTCGGCAGCGAGGACTTCAGTCCATCTGTCGGCTAACAGGTCTTGATCAGCTCTAAGCTGCTGCTGTTCTTTCTTGAGGCTGCTTGCCGTGGCCATAAGCCTGCGTTTGAAACGCTCTTGTTCGACGGGATCCTCAGGCACGACAAATTCATCGTCGTCGAGGCTTGCTTCGTCTTCGGAGGGAGGCATGTAATTATCATCCTCGACCTCTCTGTCTGTCTCTCTCTCATGAGGGCTGGCTTCTCCATCCTCCTGCGTTGAATCCTGTGGGAGGGGGTTGTCTTCGGCGCTGTCCGGAGCGTTATTGTCTCCGGTGCTGGAATCACCATTTTTGCTTTGGCGGGATTTAGAGGAGCGCCGCTGATGCCGGCGCTTAGGCTGTTTCTTGGAGGGATCATCCTCCGTTTTTCCATCGCCACTCCCTTCTTTTGGGGTGTCCACCATGTATATGTCATATGACGAGGTGTCTTTCCAGTGCCCTATAGGCGCTGGTTCTTGGTCGTCTCCTTCATCGGCGCCCATTCCGTCGATGTCTTCGGAGTCGAAGTCAAGCATGTCGGTTAAATCATCGATAGTGGCTACGAAGTGGGTGGTGGGTGGGGTTCGAATTTATTCGTCGTCCGCATCCCAACCTTGCTGACCATAGTCTGTCCAGGGCTCTCCTGATAAAGAGAGAGACTTTAGTGAATTCAGGATGTCGCCAAAGGGCGAGTGCTGAAAGATGTCCGTGGTGGTGAACTCCATGATCGGAGCCCAATTGGGTTCGATCGGAAGGGGTGCGGAAGACTCAGAGTCCGGAAAGGAGTCCGGCACCTTGGAGTCACGAGCTTCGCAAAGGACAAGGCTGGTATTCGGCTCGATGACCGTAGAAATTTCAGCCCCTGAGGCAGCGTCCAACCATCCGTCCTCGATTGGCGTAGTCGGCTCCGAGCTAAGGGTCATAGCGGACACCTGAGCGGCCTTCTGGGCACTGTCCGGCGGCAGAGCTAGATCATGCCCATCATGATAGTGTGGCGTGCTCGGCCGTGGCTCGAATTCGTCGAAGATCAAGTCTCCGCGGATGTCAGCCGTGTAGTTCAAACTTCCAAATCTGACCTGATGGCTAGGGGCGTAGCTTTCAATCTGCTCCAGATGGCCAAGCGAATTGGCCCGCAGTGCAAAGCCGCCGAATACGAAGATCTGACCGGGGAGAAAAGTCTCACCCTGGACCGCATCGTCGTTGATGATCGGAGGAGCCATCAGGCCTAAAGGTGATGACACAGAGGAACTCTGAATGAAAGCACCAATGTCGGTGTCAAAACCGGCGGATCTCGGGTAGGGGGTCCCGAACTGTGCGTCTAGGCGGATGGTAACAGGAGACAAGTGACACAATGTTTCTACCCAGGTTCAGGCCCTCTTGATGGAGGTAAAACCCTACTCCTGCTTGATTAATATTGATGATATGGGTAGTACAAGAGTAGATCTACCACGAGATCAGAGAGGCTAAACCCTAGAAGCTAGCCTATGGTATGATTGTTGTTCGTCCTACGGACTAAAACCCTCTGGTTTGTATAGACACCGGAGAGGGTTAGGGTTACACAGAGTCGGTTACAATGGGAGGAGATCTACATATCCATATTGCCAAGCTTGCCTTCCACGCCAAGGAAAGTCCCATCCGGACATGGGACGAAGTCTTCAATCTTGTATCTTCATAGTCCGGGAGTCCGGCCAAAGGTCATAGTCCGGCCATCCAGACACCCCCTAATCCGGGACTCCCTCACTCCTCTTGAAGCTTGTCCTTGCCTTTGTGCTTGTGGTCTTGTGGTGGAAGATCATCTTGAGCTTGTGTCCCCTTGAAGGAAGTATGATCATACTTCACTTGTTGAGGAACAAACTTTGTCTTGGGGTATTGATCTTCTTCCCACTCAACTCCATTGACATTGAACTTTCGTTCAAAACCAACACCTTGATTCTTCCGGTGCCTTCCTTGCTTGCGTACAATTTCCTCGAATTGCTTACTCCCGGCAAGGCTCTTGTATACACCTTTCTCTATAATTCCTTCAATAAGCTATTTTCTTGCTCAAGTGTAACTTGGCTAAGAGAATCATTAGTGGAATCAAGAGAACTACTAGAAGCAACAATATTGGATTTAGCATGATTATTGTTTCTACTAGAGGAAGAATCCATTCTGTTACTAGACTTGACTTGAGGCATGTAAGTAGATAAGAGTAAACGCTTGGCAATGTAAAAAGAACTTTTCTTGCGAAGATCATCATTGATTGCTTTTAAGAACTCATGCTCTTGCTCAAGATTGAGATTTTCAAAGCGTAACTTCTCATGAGTCCTCAAAAGTTCTCGTGATCCCCTAAGATAGTTTCATGAGCTAACTTAAGAGTGTTTAGTTCTTTAGTAAGAAGCTCAATTTTCTCCTTATCATCGTCATTCGTTTTATCTTGTTTAGCACGATTAATTGACGTTTCATCATAGTATTCATCACTAGAGTTTTCAATAAGTAAATCATCATCACCTAACAAGTCATCTTCATCACTATTGAAATCAACATACTCGGGGTGTGTTTCCTTAGGGCCTTTAGCCATGAAGCATCTCCCAATTCCTTCATTTGGTGAATCAAATATGTCGTAGGAGTTGGTTGACACAAGTGCTAGACCGGCAACACCTTCATCTTGAGTATGTTCAGAGTCGGAGTGATAGCTTCTCTCGGAGTGATGTTCAGAGTCGGAACCGGATACCCATTCACCAACATGAGCTTGATGTCTTTGTTTTGTGTAGCTCTTTGATGACTTGTCCTTCCTTTCGGAATCCTTGCTTCTCCGGGATGTTCTTCGTTCATAACGATCATCTCTACTCCTCCTCTCTCTTGGCGGTGATTATTCTCTTCTACTTCTTCTCTTGGGAGAATCTTCTCTTCTTTTGTAGGGTGCCGTACACTCATTGGAATAGTGTCCGAGTCTCCCACAATTGTAGCAATTGTGCTCTCGACTGGAAGATATTTTGTCATTGTAGGACCTTGACTTGGAGCTTCTTTCTTTGCTTCTACTCTTGTAGATTTTGTTGAAGTTCTTCACCATTAATCTCAATTCTTCATTGAAGGTTTGTTTCTCATTTGATGATGTAGGAGCTTCACATGAGGCTTTGTAAGCACCACTTGACTTGTTGTGAAGTTCCTCCTTATCCTTGAGTGACATCTCATGAGCAACAATTCTTCCAATGACCTTCGTTTGCTTGAGATTCTTGTAATTTGGCATCATTTGGATCAATGTGCACACGGTATGATATTTTCCATCCAATGCTCTTAGGATCTTATTGATGATGAATTTGTCGGTCATCTCTTCACTTCCTAAGCCCGCAATCTCATTTGTGATAAGAGCAAGCCTAGAGTACATTTCAGCGACACCTTCACCATCCTTCATTTTGAACTTGTCAAGTTGACTTTGGAGAACATCCAACTTTGATTCATTGATGGAGTCAGTACCTTCATGCATATCAATGAAAGTATCCCAAATTTCCTTTGCATTCTCAAGACGGCTGATTTTGTTGAATTCTTCGAGGCACAATCCGTTGAAGAGGATATCACAAGCTTGAGTGTTGTATTGCAGCATCTTCAACTCTTCCGCGCTAGCTTCACGGTTTGGTTCCCTCCCATCAAAGAATTCACCTTGCAAGCCAAGACACACAATAGCCCAAATGGCGGGGTTATGTCCGAGAATATGCATTTTCATCTTATGCTTCCAACTAGCAAAATTAGTACCATCAAAGTAAGGACCTCTACGGTGATAATTTCCCTCGCTAGACGCCATACTCTCCTAGGTTGTGAAACCAAGGCTATGACCACCAAAAGCTATGGAAATCAAAGCAAATGGAGACCAAAGCTCTAATACCACTTGTAGGATCTTGAAGTATGTCTAGAGGGGGTGATTAGACTACTTGACCAATTAAAAACTTAACCTTTTCCCAATTTTAGTCTTTGGCAGATTTTAGCTATCTTAGCACAAGTCAAGAAATCTTCACGCAATTCAAGCAAGCATGCAAAGAGTATATGAGCAGCGGAAAGTAAAGCATGAAACTTGCAAGAATGTAAAGGGAAGGGTTTGGAGATTTCAAACGCAATTTGGAGACACGGTGATTTTTGAGCCGTGGTTCCGATAGGTGGTGCTATCGTACATCCACGTTGATGGAGACTTCAACCCACGAAGGGTAACGGTTACGCGAGTCCACGGAGGTCTCCACCCACGAAGGGTCCACGAAGAAGCAACCTTGTCTATCCCACCATGTTCATCGCCCACGAAGGACTTGCCTCACTAGCGGTAGATCTTCACGAAGTAGGCGATCTCCTTGCCCTTACAAACTCCTTGGTTCAACTCCACAATCTTGTCGGAGGCTCCCAAGTGACACCTAGCCCATCTAGGAGACACCACTCTCCAAGAAGTAACAAATGGTGTCTTGATGATGAACTCCTTGCTCTTGTGCTTCAAATGATAGTTTCCCCAACACTCAACTCTCTCTCACAGGATTTGGATCTGGTGAAAAGAAGATTTGAGTGGAAAGCAACTTGGGGAAGGCTAGAGATCAAGATTCATATGGTAGGAATGGAATATCTTGGCCTCAACACATGAGTAGGTGGTTCTCTCTCAGAAATGGTAAGTTGGAAGTGTAGGTTTGTTCTGATGGCTCTCTCCACGAATGAATAGGAGGTGGAGGGTTATATATAGACTCCACACAAAATCTAACCGTTACACACAATTTACCAATCTCGGTGGGACCGAATCAACAAACTCGGTCAGACCGATTTAGTAAACCTAGTGACCGTTAGTGATTTCGGTGGGACAGACATGCAACTCGGTAGGACCGATGTGGTTAGGGTTAGGGCATAACGTAATCTCGGCGAGACCGATTACACAAACTCGGTGAGACCGATTTTGGTAATAAGCTAACTAGAGAGTTGGTCAGGTAAACTCGGTGGGACCGATTCGCTCTTTTCGGTGAGACCGAAATGTTACGAAAGGGAAACAAAGAGTTTACATTGCAATCTCGGTGGGACCGATCGCTCACTTCGGTTAGACAGAAATGTTATGAAGGGAAACAGAGAGATTACAATCCCATCTCAGTGAGACCGAGATCCCTATCGGTGAGACCGATTTGCCTAGGGTTTGTGGCAGTGGCTATGACATCTGAACTCGGTGGCGCCGGAGAGAAAGAATCAGTGGGGCCGAGTTTGACTTTAGGTTTAGGTCATATGAGGATATGATAAAGTAGTTGAGGGTTTTTGGAGCGTATCACTAAGCACTTGAAGCAAGAAACTCATTAAGCAACACCTCATCCCTCCTTGATAGTATTGGCTTTTCCTATAGACTCAATGTGATCTTGGATCACTAAAATATAAAATGTAGAGTCTTGAGCTTTTGAGCTTGAGCCAATCCTTTTATCCTAAGTATTTTGAGGGATCCACTTTCCTCATCCATGCCATGCCATTCATTGAGCTTTTCCTGAAATGTTTATCTTGGAAAGATGTTAGCTCAATGAGCTATATGTTGTTAGGAATTACCAAAACCACCTAGGGATAGTTGCACTTTCAATATGTTAAATACTTGATGTTGGACAAGGAAGACAACATAATGGGTTATGTTTTCTCACATCTTTGTTAAAGTATATTGTCATGGATCGTCCAACATGTTGAGCTTGCCTTTCCCCCTCATGTTAGCCAAATTCCTTGCACCAAGTAGAGATACTACTTGTGCTTCCAAATATCCTTAAACCCTGTTTTTGCCATGAGAGTCCACCATACCTACCTATGGATTGAGTAAGATCCTTCAAGTAAGTTGTCATGTTGCAAGCAATAAAATTGCTCTCTAAATATGTATGACTTATTAGTGCGGAGAAAATAAGCTTTATACGATCGTGTGATATGGAAGTAATAAAAGCGACGAACTGCATAATAAAGGTTCATATCACAAGTGGCAATATAAGTGATGTTCTTTTGCATTAAGATTTTGTGCATCCAAACCTAAAAGCACATGACAACCTCTTCTTCCCTCTGTGAAGGGCCTATCTTTTACTTTATGTCTTTTACTTTATGCATGAGTCAAGGTGATCTTCACCTTTCCCTTTTTCATTTTATCCTTTGGCAAGAACCTCGTGTTGGAAAGATCCTAATACATATATCCAATTGGATGTAAGTTAGCTTGACCTATTATTGTTCACATCACCCAAAGGTGAATACGTTGGGAGGCAACACTATAAGCCCCTATCTTTCTCAGTGTCCGATTAAAACTCCATAACCATAGGTATTGCATGAGTGTTAGCAATTGTAGAAGACTATATGATAGTTGAGTATGTGGAGTTTGCTAAATCAAAGCTCTGACATAGACCCTTCCTGAAAATAAGATGAATTGTAATTGTTTGATGAATGAGAATGAAGTTTGCTAGTTTTCAAAAAAGTTTATGGTCTATGCTTTAACATGTGAATAGCTTGTTACTTGATCTTGAGAAGTTTTATGAGATGAACTACTGTTATGACATATAATCATGCTAGAAAAGGTGATTGAAATTATCATTGATCAAACTTGTGCACCTGCTAGCATTCACACTTCATAAATTCTTTCTTTTATCATTTACCTACTCGAGGACGAGCAGGAATTAAGCTTGGGGATGCTGATACGTCTCCAACGTATCTATAATTTATGAAGCATTCATGCTATTATATTATCTGTTTTGAATGTTTATGGGCTTTACTAAGGACTTTTATATTATTTTTGGGACTAACCTATTAACCGGAGGCCAAGCCCATATTGTTCTTTTCTTGCCTATTTTAGTGTTTCAAAGAAAAGGAATATCAAACGGAGTCCAAACGGAATGAAACCTTCGGGAGCGTTATTTTTGGAACGGAAGCAATCCAGGGGACTTAGAGTGCAAGTCAGGGAAGCTTCGAGGAGGACACAAGGCAGGGGGCACGCCCACCCCCCTGGGCGCGCCCTCCACCCTTGTGGGCCCCTCGTGGCTCCCCCGACCGACTTCTTTCGCCTATATAAGTCCATATACCCTAAAACCTTCGAAGACAACAATAGATCGGGAGTTCCGCCGCCGCAAGCCTCTGTAGCCACCAAAAACCTCTCAGGGAGTAGTTTACCCTCGGGGCTGAGGGTATGTACCAGTAGCTATGTGTTTGATCTCTCTCTCTCGTGTTCTTGATTTGGCACGATCTTGATGTATCGCGAGCTTTGCTATTATAGTTGGATCTTATGATGTTTCTCCCCCTCTACTCTCTTGTAATGGATTGAGTTTTCCCTTTGAAGTTATCTTAAAGGATTGAGTTTTTAAGGATTTGAGAACACTTGATGTATGTCTTGCCGTGCTTATCTGTGGTGACAATGGGATATTCACGTGATCTACTTGATGTATGTTTTGGTGATCAACTTGCGGGTTCACCTTGTGAACTTATGCATAAGGGTTGGCACACGTTTTCGTCTTGACTCTCCGGTAGAAACTTTGGGGCACTCTTTGAAGTACTTTGTGTTGGTTGAATAGATGAATCTGAGATTGTGTGATGCATATCGTATAATCATGCCCACGGATACTTGAGGTGACATTGGAGTATCTAGGTGACATTAGGGTTTTGGTTGATTTGTGTCCTAAGGTATTATTCTAGTACGAACTCTAGGATAGATTGAACGGACAGAATAGCTTCATGTTATTTTACTGCAGACTCTTGAATAGATCGATCAGAAAGGATAACTTTGAGGTGGTTTCGTACCCTACAATAATCTCTTCGTTTGTTCTCCGCTATTAGTGACTTTGGAGTGACTCTTTGTTGCATGTTGAGGGATAGTTATATGATCCAGTTATGTTATTATTGTTGAGAGAACTTGCACTAGTGAAAGTATGAACCTTGGGCCTTGTTTCCTACCATTGCAATACCGTTTAGACATCACATGACATTCTTTTGCACTAAGGGGTTGAGCATACAAACAAGGGCCATTTGCATTTCTGTCCCTTACTCGAACCACCTAATCAGATATACCCCTAATTCGAAAGCCTGCTCAAAAATGCCCCTCCGCCGTTATGTGCACTTATAGAAATGCCCTTCCGCTCTGTTTCCGTCCGGTCAAAGGGGTTTGACCGTCTAACTGGCGTTTTTTGGACAATTTGCCCCTGCCTCCATGTGTCACTTACAAGTGGGACCGAGTGAGAAAAAATAAAAAGGAAAAACACTTTCTCTCACCCCTCACTCTCTCTACCCTCTCTCTCACTTACACGTGGGACCCCACATGTAAGTGTCTAGTTAATTTTTTAATTAGTTTAGCAGTTTTGTTAATTGGTAGGGCCTGCCGATTAGTCTCGGTAATTAGCATAATATTTAACACACGCTAGGATTAGTGCTAATATAGCTAAGGGGCCCCACATGTCATAGGAAGCCCATTAGTACTAATCGAACCACCGGCGTTAAGCCGCCGGCGAGCACACGCCACGGTGGAGGGCAGGGGAGCTCTGTTCCAGCGACCAAACGACTGGTGGAATGGTCCTTTGCGCTCCTGGGCTTGCTCCACGTTGAATAGAAGTGGTAGGGCGAGCGGGGACGGGCAGAGTGTCGGGCATGGCCGAGGCCGGCGGCGGCGGACAAACCTAGGGGGCAGGGGGCTAGAAAGCAGGGGGAGAGGGGTCGGCATCAGCGTCTCACTGCGAGCATGCCAGAGTCTTCAAAGGGTCTGGGGACGGCCGAGCATGAGCACATGGACCTCGCCTACGGCCGCCAGAGCAAGGCGTCGTGGGGAGGCGGCTGGACGAAGAAGAGCTCGTCGGCGACATGTCCGGCAGTTCCGCAACACCATATGGATCTCCTGTACGATAAGGGAGCACCGAGGTACCTCGTACGACAGCAAATCGAAGACGGTGGCCGGTGGGCAGAGGTGGCGGTGATCTCGTCGGTTGCGTAGTTGCAAGGCACCCGAGGTCCAGATCTATGGTGTGGTGATGCTCTATTCTACGGCGGGCCTTGCCGACAAGGCGGTCCAGCTTCTTGTTGTCGTTGGCCACGTTAACGGTGGCGCTCGGGTGAACGGGCGGGCGGACACGCCCTTAGCCTCTGAAGACGAAGAAGGTGACCAGCCAGTGGGCTGGGCTGGCTGGGCTTTTCTGAGCCAAAAGCTAGCATGCGCTCTCTCTCTTCTTTTTAAATTTCTGTCTTATTTTTTCCCAGGGGCAAAATGTCCAACAAACGCACAAAAAACGGTCAAAGGCCTTTGACCTGACGGAAACGGCACGGAGGGGCATTTCTATAAGGAGACTTGACGGCGGAGGGGCAAATTTGAGCGGGCTTTGAAGTTAGGGGCAAATCTGAGTAGTGGGTTCGAGTTAGGGACACAGATGTAAAAGACCCTACAAACAAATAAGCTCATGGCAACCTCTGCTTCCCTCTGCGAAGGGCCTATCTTTTACTTTTATTATTAGTTTCGTGCAAGAGGCAAAGTTTTGCTCTCTATTCCTTTTTATTTTTCTCCTTTAGCAAGCATCATGTGGTGAGGAAATATCTAGGCACATATATCCAGTTGGATATGGGTAGCATGAGTTATTATTGTTGACATCACGCTTGAGGTGAATACGTTGGGAGGCAAAACAATAAGCCCCTATCTTTCTATGTGTCTGGTTGAAACGTTTTGCTCATGTGTATGCCGTGAGTGTTAGAAATGATAGAAGACTATATGATGGTTGAGTATGTGGAGCTCTTACTTAGACTCTGTTGAATAAGTTGAATTGCAATTGCTTGGTGACTGAGAACATAGGTTGTTGAGTTTCAAGAGAATTCATTGTTTGAACCTTAACATGTGAATTGGTTGCTACTATAACATGAGAAGTTTTATAAGAAAAAAATTGTTGTTATGATGCTAGGTAAAGTGATTGAAATTGTCATTGATCAAACTTGTGCACTTTGCTAGCATTCACACTTCATAAATTATTTATTTTATCATTTACCTACTCGAGGACGAGTAGGAATTAAGATTGGGGATGCTGATACGTCTCCAACGTATCTATGATTTATGAAGTATTCATGCCATGTTTACAACAATTTTATATGGTTTTGGTATGATTTGCATGGAACTAACCCGGACTGACGTTGTTTTCAACAGAACTACCGTGGTGTTGTTTTTTGTGCAGAAATGAAAGTTTTCCACATGAGTTGAAACTTTTTGATGATTTTTTTGGAACAAAAGAGACCCCCGAAGCTTCGTGGGAGGGCCAGAAGAGCCACGAGGAGGGCACAACCCACCAGGGCGCGCCTGGGCCCCCAGGCACACCCCGGTGTATTGTGCTCACCTCGAAGCCCATCTGGACGTGAGACCGACGCCAAAAATTCCTAAAAATAGAGAAACCATCAGAAATAACCCTAGATTAGAAGTTCTGCCGCCGGAAGCCTCTGTAGCCACCGAAAACCAATTGGGAGCCCGTTCCGGCACCCTGCCAGAGGGGGAGATCATCACCGGTGGCCATCCTCATCATCCCGGCGGCCACCACGATGAGGAGGGAGTAGTCCACCCTCGGGGCTGAGGGTTTGTAGAATTAGCTATGTGTTTAATCTTTCTCTCGCGTGATCTTGAGATGTCATGATCTTGATGTATCATGGGCTTTGTTAACATAGATGGATCATATGATGTTTCTACCCTCTCTACTCTTGTTGTGATGAATTGAATCTTTACCCTTTGAAGTTTTGTCATGTCGGATTGAATGTTCAGATCTGAGAACACATGATACATGTCTTACATATGAATACTCATGGTGACAATGGGGTATTATTTTGATTCACTTGATATATGTTATGGCACTCAACTTGCGGATTCCCGTGGTGATATTGGGGTAATCTATGCATAGGGGTTGATGCACGTTCTTATTATCTTTTCTCCGATAGAAACTTTGGGGTCCCCTCGTAGTTCTTTGTGTGGATTGAGTATTATGAATATGAAATTGTTTATACTTATTGTATAATTAACTCACGGGTACTCGCGATGACATTGGGGTATCTAGGTGACATTAGAGTTGGTTGATATGTATCATATGGTGTTATTTTAGTACGAGCTCTTGATTAGATCAATCGGAAAGAATAGCTTGCTGTTATTTTAGTACGAACTCTAGGATAGATTGATCGGAAAGAATAGCTTTGAGGTGGTTTCTTACCCTACAAACAATTTCTATCTTTTGTTCTCCGCTAATAGGAACTCGAGAGTGATTCTTTATTGCACTTTGAGGGATAATCATATGACCCAACTATGTTAGCATTGTTGAGAGATTGCACCAGTGAAAGTATGCACCCTAGGCCTCATTTTCCATTATTGCAATACCGTTTGTGCTCCGTTTTATCATTTACTACCTTGCTGTTTTTATTGTTCGCACTACAAAAACTCATATCTACTATCCATACTACACTTCTATAACCATCTCTTCGCCGAACTAGTGCACTTATACAATTTGCTATTGTATTGGGTGTGTTGGGGACACAAGAGATTTCTTGTATTTGATTGCAGGGTTGCTTGAGAGAGACTATCTTCATCCTACGCCTCCCATGGATTGGTAAACCTTAGGTCATCCACTTGTGGGAAAATTGCTACTGTCCTACAAAACTCTCCGCTTGGAGGCCCAACACGTGTCTACAAGAACAAAGTTGCATAGTAGACATCATTCACTGATGGCATCCGGGATGTCAAGGTGAAGGAGTAACTCGCCATCCACGAGGACCTGTGCTCAGCTCTAGAGATGTTCAACGTGGCGAAAAAGTGCACAAGAGCTGAGGAAGGCAGCCTCTCCCTCCTGTAGCTTCCCAAGGTCGGTCCTGAAGACAAGAAGGCCAAAGTCAAGGATGCAAAGTGCAAGGGCCCCGGTGTGCTTGTAGTCGAGCTTGAGCCGACGCGTAGCCATGACCACGATGATCCTCCGAGAGGCAACCGCCCGTTCTGTGTCTTTCACAACGTTCACAACCACAACACCGACGACTGCTAGGAGCTCAGGGCGATCTGCGACGGGTGCCTTAGTCGTCGCCCCGAACGCGGTGACCGTGTATGCGGTCGTGGAGGAGGCCACTGGGACAACCGCGACCCCCGTTAAGACTGGCTTGATCAGCCTCACGAGGACCGATGGTAGGGTCAGCCTTGTGATGGTCCTTGGCGAGACCAGCCTCATGAGGACCGCACTAAGGGCAACGCCGGCCTCCCTCCGCTTCCGCCGCCGCGGAGGAGAAATGACGACAATCGGCAGGATGATGGGGCTGGAGGCTTCCAGGAGCCTCGAGCGATCGCTTGCATCCTGGGCAGTGCTTAGGCCCCCGCCTCGCATCGCATCTTCAAGAAGTTCTCTCATGAGGTGAATGTGGCCCTCCCGAAGCTTGAGGCGACGCGTCGCCTCAGGTGGTCCAAGCACGCCATCACCTTCAACTCCACGAACCAACTTAAGTTTTCCGCCACCGCCAGCGCACTCCCGATGCTTTGCACGCCAACCATCAGCAATGTCCTTGTCACCAAGACCCTCATCGACGGTGGCACGAGGCTCAATGTCCTCTCCCTCGAGACATTTGAGACACTCTAGGTGCGTTACGACCAGCTCCTTCCCACCAAGCCCTTCTCAGGAATGACTGATGGCTCCACCGTCCCCTTGGGCCAGTGCGTCTCCTAGTCACCTTCGGCAAATGCGACAACTACCACACCGAGCTCATCGACTTCGACATTGCCCGCATCACCCTCTCGTACAATGCCATCCTCGGGTATCCGGCCCTGGCCAAGTTCATGGCAGCAATCCACCATGGCTACAACATCCTCAAGATGCTAGGGTGCGGTGGCATCATCACTGTCGCTTGCTACGAAAAGGATGCGGTGTGCTCCCTCGAGCGCGCCTACCAAGCTACGGAGGTTGAGAACTTTGATGATGAAGGCGTCGTCCTGCCTCCTAAGGACATCCCCAAGAAGAAGAAGAAGCTCCTCCTCAGGAGCTGCCAGGGGGCTGGGGTGGTTGCCGAGGGTGCCTCAGGCCCCGTGCCGGCTGCTGGAACGCCCCTTCCTCCCGCATAGGAAGGCACCACGACGCCCCCTCAGGACGGGCTCGGGGGCTCTCGTCTGGAGGACCTCTGACCTGACCAGCGCGATGAGGGAGGTGCTCGAGCACCACTTGGAGGCGTGCTTTACGCGCTCCACCGTAAGCAAGGAGCAAGGTGCGAGGGAATTCATCACCAAGGCAATCGAGGAACTTCAGGAGGCGCGAGCCATGCATGGCAAGCATTGCCCCGCACCATCGAGTGCAGCCCCACCCACCAACACGGGCGGCGAGTTGCACGTCTGCATCAACATCCCGGGCCTCAACAGGGCCACTTCTCAGGAGCTCTTCTGGCCATCCTGTGTCGGCTGGAGTGGGGGCTACCCCTGCAACTACGTCTGCATGCCATTCGACTTGCTGAACGCAGGTGTCACGTTCCAGTGCCTCGCACAACACGCTATGGTGTCTCATGAGGCCAGGCAAATGGCGGTCATGTCTCGGGATGCCCTGGATCCTCGTGAGCCCCCTGGGCCTCACGAGCCACTAGAGCCAACAACCTTGTGAGGAGTGATCTCCGCGGCACACATCTTTAGCTACCCCAACGTTTCTACAACCCCCATGCCAAATGACTTTTTTGGTTTGTTTAGTTGAGGGCGCCCCTCGAGCTACATTATCCTCAATCTGTCAGGGCCCGCCCCTGCAGCCTGTATCGTTTTGCGCATGTATCAGAATTGGCTTCACCATTTATGAATTTCCTAAAATATTGCAACCTGCATGTCTGGTGCTTCGCCAGCATGAATGGTGTGTGCCCTCACAAACCCACCTGCGACCGCCTCATGATTAAGGGATGGCACGGCGTCTATGCTCGGGTTCGTCCCTGCAGCGTCACTAAACCCAAGTGGTAGAGCTCTGTCTCGCGGGCTAGCCCCCGTGCACGTCACCTCCCATGGTCCTTGGTGCCTTGTTCTCGCATGAGATAATCGAGAGTGGATGAGTGATAACCCACAAGTGTAGGGGATCGCAACAGCTTTCGAGGGTAAAGTATTCAACCCAAATTTATTGATTCGACACAAGGGGAGCCAAAGAATATTATTGAGTATTAGTAGTTGAGTTGTCAATTCAACCACACCTGGATAACTTAGTATCTGCAACAAACTATTTAGTATCAAAGTAGTATGATAATAAAGGTAACAATGGCCAAAGTAAATATAATAGTTTTGTAGTAATTGTAACGGTAGCAACGGAAAAGTAAATAAGCGAAACACAAGATGTGAAAAGATCTTAGGCATTGGATCAGTGATGGATAATTATGTCGGATGCGATTCCTCATGTAATAGCTATAACATAGGGTGACACAGAACTAGATCCAATTCATCAATGTAATGTAGGCATGTATTTCGAATATAGTCATACGTGCTTATGGAAAAGAACTTGCATGACATCTTTTGTCCTACTCTCCCGTGGCAGCGGGGTCCTAGCCGAAACTAAAGGATATTAAGGCCTCCTTTTAATAGAGAACGAACAAAGTATTAACACATAGTGAATACATGAACTCCTCAAACTACGGTCATCACCGAGAAGTATCCCGATTATTGTCACTTCGGGGTTGTCGAATCATAACACATAATAGGTGACTATAGACTTGCAAGATAGGATCAAGAACACACATATATTCATGAAAACATAATAGGTTCAGATCTGAAATCATGGCACACGGGCCCTAGTGACAAGCATTAAGCATAGCAAAGTCATAGCAACATCAATCTCAGAACATAGTGGATACTAGGGATCAAACCCTAACAAAACTAACTTGATTACATGGTAAATATCATCCAACCCATCACCGTCCAGCAAGCCTACGATGGAATTGCTCACACACGGCAGTGAGCATCATGAAATTGGTGATGGAGGATGGTTGATGATGACGACGGCGACGAATCCCCCTCTGCGGAGCCCCAAACGGACTCCAGATCAGCCCTCCTGAGAGAGATTAGGGCTTGGCGGCGGCTCCATATCGTAAAACGCGATGAAACTTCCTCTCTGATTTTTTTCTCCGCGAGACGGAATATATAGATTTGGAGTTGAGGTCGGCGGAGCCTCAGCGGGCCCACGAGACAGGGGGCGCCCAGGGGGGTGGGCGCGCCCCCCACCCTCATGGACAGGGTGTGGGCCCCCTAGTCTTGATTCTTTCGCCAGTATTTTTTATATTTTCCGAAACTTGCCTCTGTGGATTTTTAGGACATTCCGAGAACTTTTGTTTTCTACACATAAAACCACATCATGGCAGTTCTGCTGAAAACAGCGTCAGTCCGGGTTAGTTTCATTCAAATCATGCAAGTTAGAGTCCAAAACAACGGCAAAAGTGTTTGGAAAAGTAGATATGTTGGAGACGTATCAACTCCCCCAAGCTTAAACCTTTGCTTGTCCTCAAGCAATTCAGTTGATAAACTGAAAGTGATAAAGAAAAACTTTTACAAACTCTATTTGCTCTTGTTGTTGTAAACATGCAAAGCCAGCATTCAGGTTTCAGCAAATATTATGAACTAACCATACTCACAATAACACCTCGGTCTCACTATTACTCATATCAATGGCATAATCAGCTAGCGAGCCATAATAATAAAACTCGGATGACAACACTTTCTCAAAACAATCATAACATGATATAACAAAATGGTATCTCACCAGCCCTTTCTGAGACCGCAAAACATAAATGCAAAGCACATTTAAAGATCAAGGACTGACTAAACATTGTCATTCATGGTAAAAGAGATCCAGTCAAGTCATACCCAATATAAACCAATAATAATGAATGCAAATGATAGTGTGCTCTCCAGCGGGTGCTTTTTAATAAGAAGATGATGACTCAACATAAAAGTAAATAGATAGGCCCTTCGCAGAGGGAAGGAGGGATTTGTAGAGGTGCCAGAGCTCAATTTCAAAATAGAGTTTGAATAACATTTTGAGCGGCATACTTTCACTGTCAACGCAACAACTATGAGATGGCTGTATCTTCCATACTACATGCATTATAGGCAGTTCCCAAACAGAATGGTAAAAGTTTATACTCCCCCACCACCAACAAGCATCAATCCATGGCTTGCTCGAAACAATGAGTGCCTCTAACTAACAACAGCCCTGGGGGGAGTTTTGTTTAATTATATTGATTTGCTTTGATCTTTTTGGATCATGGGACTGGGCATCCCGGTTACGGACCCTTTCTCGTGAATGAGGAGCGGAGTCCACTCCTCTTGAGAATAACCCACCTAGCATGGAAGATATAGGCAGCCCTAGCTGAAACATGAGCTGCTCGAGCATACAAAACAGAATTTCATTTGAAGGTTTGGAGTTTGGCACATACAAATTTACTTGGAACGGCAGGTAAATACCGCATATAGGAAGGTATGGTGGACTCATTGGAATAACTTTGGAGTTTATGGAGTTTGGATGCACAAGCAGTATTCCCACTTTGTACAGGTGAAGGCTAGCAAAAGACTGGGAAGTGACCAACTGAGAGAGCGACAACAGTCATGAACATGCATTAAAATTAATTCACGCCGACTACAAACATGAGTAGGATATAATCCACCATGAACATAAATATCGTGAAGGCTATGTTGATTTGTTTCAACTACATGCATGAACATGTGCCAAGTCGAGTCACTCAATTTATTCAAATGAGGATACCATCCCATCATATCACATCATAATCATTCTAATAGCATGTTGGCACGCAAGGCAAACCATTATAACTCATAGATAATCAAGCATGGCACAAGCAACTATAATCTCTAAATGTCATTGCAAATATGTTTACTTCATAATAAGCTGAACCAGGAACGATGAACTCATCATATTTACAAAAACAAGAGAGGTCGAGTTCATACCAGCTTTTCTCATCTCAACCAGTCCATCATATATCGTCATTATTGCCTTTCACTTGCACGACCGAATGATGTGTATAATAATAATAGTGCACGTGCATTGGACTAAGCTGAAATCTGCAAGCATTCAACTCAAGAGAGAAGACAAAGTAATATGGGCTCTAAGTTAAATAAACAATCATGCATATGAGAGCCACTAAAGATTTTCAATATGGTCTTCTACTCTCGACCCCCAAAGGAAAGAAAAGAAAATAAAACTATTTACATGGGAAAGCTCCCAACAAGTAAGAAGAAGAACGAGAAATCTTTTTGGGTTTTCATTTCAAGTCTACTACGAGCATGGAAATTAAACTAACTATTTTTTTGGTTTTTCTTAAGGTTAATTAAACACACAAGAAAAAGGCTAGAAAAAGAAAATTAAACTAACATGGATAATACAATGAAAGAGTATGAGCACCGACGACTAGAATAGTGTGTGAACATGAATGTAAAGTCGGTGAGAAATACGTACTCCCCCAAGCTTAGGCTTTTGGCCTAAGTTGGTCTAATGCCAAGGGCCGCGACTACTCTCCCCGGTGTACTGAGGTGTGTAATCAGGATACCACTGGCTGGCCGTCTCCTCCGAATCCCACTGGTAAGATGATGCTCGATAAGGGTCCAGTGCAGGTTCCAGCTCAGGCTCAGGTTCTGGAGTGGATGCTTGGCCTCGATGAGCGTACACTGCTTCTGGCGTGACAAGAAAATTATCTGCAATCAAATCAAACAACAGAGGCACAGGCAAAATAATAGTCTCATTGTGTTTCTTATTAAATCTCAGGTTATACAGGAGCATCTTATCTTTGTTGTCAACAATGAACTCATGTGCTACCATGCTCTTGTAATCTAAAATGTAAGGAGGCAATTTTGTCTCCTCTTTCTCATGGTGCCTAATAGGTATCTCAAAATGTCTAGCAAGACGTGCAACATAGATACCTCCAAATATGGGGCCTTTTGTACGATTCAGGCTTAGCCGTTTAGCAATGACAGCACCCATACTAAAACTATTATCTCCAAACAAGGCATGGTGAAGAATAATAATATTAGGAACATTGAAGTTTCCACTATTTCCACGACCAATCAGGCATCTACTAGCAAATATGGCAAAGTAGCGTAAAACAGGAAAGTGTATGCTAGAGATTCTCGCATCGGAACCCTTCTTCGGATCCCCTACAGTGATAGTCTTAACAAAGCCATCCACATCTCTACGATGTGGTTCCTCTAATTTTCCCTCAAAGGGTATCCTACATACCGCGCAAAAATTACGTAAACTCATTTCCTTGAATTCGTCATATAAATTAAATGATACTGAAGGCGGTGACTTCTTAGGATAATAATAAAAGTTTTGCACGAAAGTATTGGTGAGTAAGAGATACTGATCGATCCGGTCGTGGAGGAAATCGCATTATCAATCAAAGAATAAAAATCTTCATAAATTCCAGCTTCTCTCAAGAAATTATCGCATGGCCATTCACACGGCCGTACTTCCGATATGCAAGGAAGATTATACTTGGCCTTTTCCTTCTCTTTAGCTTGTTTTTCCTAGGAGCCTTGGCTAGAAGAGCCCCTCAAAAATCTCCTTAACATTTTCTGAAATTTTAGTAACTTCAAAATAAAAGTGAATAAAACTAAACAAGGTTGATAGCAACTACTCCTACAAGTGCCTAGAGCCTATATCATGCATTAGAATTACTTAGGACCTCATAAATTTAACATGCAAGCTCAAGAACATGGTCACCTATGCAGTAAAAATTTGCAATGAGTAAAGCACTAGAACAAAAACTAATTGGACCAATGGAGGAGTCACATACCAAGCAACAATTCCCAAAGCAGTTTCGTGAATGGAGCTTTCAGCAAGGAGATAAAAAATCGCAGCAAAATGAGCTAGAACTTGTGCTTGAGCTGGATGGGGATTTTTTTGGGAAGAAGATGGAGTGTGTGGGTGCTGGCATAAGTGGAGGGGGGCCACCAGGGGCCCACGAGACAGGGGCGCGCCCAGGGGGTGTGGGCGCGCCCTCCACTCTCGTGGCCTAGTGCTTGCCCCTCCTGCAGTGTTTTCAGTGCCTAAAATCCTCAAATATTCCATAAAAAATTATATAAATTTGCAGGGCATTTGGAGCACTCTTATTTTCGGGATTTTTTTTATTGCATGGATAATTCAGAAAACATACATATAATACTATTTTTGCTTTATTTATTCTAAATAACAGAAAGTATAAAGAGGGTACAGAAGGTCGTGCCTTCTAGTTTCATCCATCTCATGGTCATCAAAATGAATCCACTAACAAGGTTGATCAAGTCTTGTTAACAAACTCATTCCGAATAACACGAAACTGGTGAAATTTCGAATAACACTAGGTTACCTCCACGGGGATATGAACATCCCCAACAATAGGAATATCATACTTTTTCTTGATAGTAGGGAGAGGAAATTCAAAACCTCCAATAATAATAGTTGGAACTTTTCCAATAGAACTGATGCTATGAACTTGAGATTGTTTCCTTGGAAAGTGTACTGCATGCTCATTACCATTAACATGAAAAGTGACATTGCCTTTGTTGCAATCAATAACGGCCTCTGCAGTATTCAAAAAGGGTCTACCAAGGATAATCAACATACTATCGTCCTCGGGAATATCAAGAATAACAAAGTCCGTTAAGATAGTGACATTTGCAACCACAACAGGCACATCCTCACAAATACCGATAGGTATAGCAGTTGATTTATCGGCCATTTGCAAAATATTTCAGTAGGTGTCAACTTATTCAATTCAAGTCTACGATATAAAGAGAGAGGCATAACACTAACACCGGCTCCAAGATCACATAAAGCAGTTCTAACATAATTTCTTTTAATGGAGCATGGTATAGTTGGTACCCCAGGATCTCCAAGTTTCTTTGGTATTCCACCTTTAAAAGTGTAATTAGCAAGCATCATGGAAATTTCAGCCCCCGGTATCTTTCTTTTATTTGTAATGGTATCCTTCATATACTTAGCATAAGGATTTACTTTAAGCATATCAGTTAAACGCATACATAAGAAGATAGGTCTAATCATTTCAGCAAAGCGCTCAAAATCCTCATCATCCTTTGTCTTGGATGGTTTTGGAGGAAAGGGCATGGGTTTCTGAACCCATGGTTCTCTTTCTCTATCGTGCTTCCTAGCAAAAAAATATCCCTTATCATAACATTGATTCTTTGATTGTGGGTTATTAAGATCAACAGCAGGTTCAACTTCTACTTCATTATTTTTGCTAGGTTGATCATCAACATGAACATTATCATTAACATTATCGCTAGGTTCATGTTCATCACCTGATTGTGTTTCAACATCAGAAACAGAAATATTATTGGGATTCTCAGGTGTATCTACAATAGGTTCACTAGAAGCATGCAAGGTTCTATCGTCTTTCTTTTTCTTCTTTTTAGAAGAACTAGGTGCCTCTAAATTATTTCTCTGAGAATCTTGCTCGATCCTCCTAGGGTGGCCTTCAGGATACAAAGGTTCCTGAGTCATTCTACCAGTTCTAGTAGCCACTCTAATAGCAAAGTCAGGTTTATTATTTAATTCATCAAGCAAATCATTTTGAGCTTTAAGTACTCGCTCGGCTTGAGTAGCAACCATAGAAGCATATTTGCTAATGAGTTTAAGTTCACCTTTAACTCTAGCCATATAATCACTCATGCGTCCTATTTCAAAAGCATTATTCTTTAATTTTCTACCAACATAAGCATTAAAACTTTCTTGTCTAGCCATAAAGTTATCAAATTCATCTAAGCACGAGCTATGAAATTTAGTAGAGGGAATTTCAACTTTATCATATCTATAGAGAGAATTTACCTTTACTACCTGTGCCGGGTTATCAAGACAATGTGGTTCTTCGACAGGTGGTATATTAAGACCATGTATTTCTTTAATAGGTGGTAAATTCTTAACATCTTCAGCTTTTATACCTTTTTCTTTCATTGATTTCTTTGCCTCTTGTATATCTTCACGACTGAGAAATAGAACACCTCTCTTCTTCGAAGTGGGTTTAGGAATAGGCTCAGGAGTTGGCTCAATTGGTTCAGGAATTGTCCCAGGAATTGGCTCAGGAAGAGTCCAATTATTTTCATTAGTCAACATATTATTCAATAGTAATTCAGCTTCGTCGACTGTTCTTTCCCTGAAAACACAACCAGCACAACTATCCAAGTAGTCCTTGGAAGCATCGGTTAGTCCATTATAAAAGATATCAAGTATTTCATTTTTCTTAAGAGGATGATCAGGCAAAGCATTAAGTAATCGGAGAAGCCTCCCTCAAGCTTGTGGGAGACTCTCTTCTTTGATTTGCACAAAATTATATATTTCCCGCAAGGCAGCTTGTTTCTTATGAGCAAGGAAATATTTAGCAGAGAAGTAATAAATCCTGGGGACTACGCACACAACAAGGGGCAAGAGAATTAAACCAAGTCTTAGCATCACCCTTTAATGAGAACGGAAATATCTTAAGGATATAATAATAGCAAGACTTCTCATCATTAGTAAACAGGGTGGCTATATCATTTAACTTGGTAAGATGTGCCACAACAGTTTCAGATTCAAGGCCATAAAAAGGATCAGATTCAACCAAAGTAATTATTTCAGGATCAACAGAGAATTCATAATCCTTATCAGTAACATAGATAGGTGAAGTAGCAAAAGCAGGGTCAGGTTTCATTCTAGCATTAAGAGATTGCTGCTTCCATTTAGCTAATAACTTTTTAAGGTCATGTCTATCTTTACAAGCAAAGATAGCTCTAGCAGCTTCCTCTTCCATAACATAACCCTCAGGAACAACAGGTAATTCATAATCAGGGGGAGAACTTTCATCATCACTATCATCATTAATAGCATCTTCAATAATTTCATTCTCTCTAACCCTAGCAAGTTGTTCATCAATAAATTCATATAATGGCAAAGTAGTATCACGCACAGAAGTAGTTTTATCATAAGTATCATGCATAGCAGAAGTGGCGTCATCAATAACATGCGACATATCAGAATTCATAGCAGTGGCAGGTTTAGGTGTCGCAAACTTACCCATAACAGAAGGAGAATCTAGTGCAGAGCAAGATGGCAGTTCCTTACCTCCCCTCATAGTTGAGGGCAAAATCTTGGTTTTTGTGTCTTTCAAGTTCTTCATAGTGATCAACAGATATAAATCCCAAGTGACTCAAAGAATAGAGCTATGCTCCCTGGCAACGGTGCCAGAAATTAGTCTTGATAACCCACAAGTGTAGGGGATCACAACCGCTTTCGAGGGTAAAGTATTCAACCCAAATTTATTGATTAAACCCAAGGGGAGCCAAAGAATATTATTGAGTATTAGCAGTTGAGTTGTCAATTCAACCACACCTGGATAACTTAGTATCTGTAGCAAAGTATTTAGTAGCAAAGTAGTATGATAATAAAGGCAACAGTGGCAAAAGTAAAGATAATAGTTTTGTAGTAATTGTAACAGTAGCAACGGAAAAGTAAATAAGCGAAACACAAGATGTGAAAAGCTCGTAGGCATTGGATCAGTGATATATAATTGTGTCGGATGCGATTCCTCATGTAATAGCTATAACATAGGGTGAAACAGAACTAGCTCCAATTCATCAATGTAATGTAGGCGTGTATTTCGAATATAGTCATACATGCTTATGGAAAAGAACTTGCATGACATCTTTTGTCCTACCCCCCCCCGTGGCAGCGGGGTCCTAGCGGAAACTAAGGGATATTAAGGCCTCCTTTTAATAGAGAACTGGAACAAAGCATTAACACATAGTGAATACATGAACTCCTCAAACTACGGTCATCACCGAGAAGTATCCCGATTATTGTCACTTCTGGGTTGTCGGATCATAACACATAATAGGTGACTATAGACTTGCAAGATAGGATCAAGAACACACATATATTCATGAAAACATAATAGGTTCAGATCTAAAATCATGGCACTCAGGCCCTAGTAACAAGCATTAAGCATAGCAAAGTCATAGCAACATCAATCTCAGAACATAGTGGATACTAGGGATCAAACCCTAACAAAACTAACTTGATACATGGTAAATCTCATCAAACCCATCACCGTCCAGCAAGCCTACGATGGAATTACTCATGCACGGCGGTGAGCATCATGAAATTGGTGATGGAGGATGGTTGATGATGACGACGGCGACGAATCCCCCTCTCCGGAGCCCCGAACGGACTCCAGATCAGCCCTCCCGAGAGAGATTAGGGCTTGGCGGCAGCTCCGTATCGTAAAACGCGATGAAACTTCCTCTCTGATTTTTTTTATCCACGAGACGGAATATATATAGTTGCAGTTGAGGTCGGCGGAGCCTCAGGGGGGCCACGAGACAGGGGGCGCGCCCAGGGGGTGGGCGCGCCCCCCACCCTCGTGGACAGGGTGTGGGCCCCCTGGTCTTGATTCTTTTGCCAGTATTTTTTATATTTTCCAAAACTTGCCTTCGTGGATTTTCAGGACATTCCGAGAACTTTTGTTTTCTACAAATAAAACAACATCATGGCAGTTCTGCTGAAAACAGCGTCAGTCCGGGTTATTTTCACTCAAATCATGCAAGTTAGAGTCCAAAACAAGGGCAAATGAGTCAGGGCGCGCGACCCGGTACCTCGCCGTCGCGGGAGCTGCACGCCAGTTGTCTTTCTTTAGGATTGATGCATGAGAAGACTGGGCACAACGTCTGTGCTCGGGTCCGTCTCCACAAGTCAATAAACACAACGGATGAGCTCTGTCTGGCGGGTCGTCCCCATTCATGTCACCTCCTTGGGTCGTTGGTGTTTGGCCTTCTCATGCGATGTCCTCCGGAGTTCACTTGGCGCAGGCCACCCCAACACCCCACTGGTTTCTTGTGAGCGCCCTGCGCTAAAAATTCAGGCGCAACCCGCCTTGAGGTAGGGCCTCATGAGTCCCGTGTTGGCTCGCGAGTGCCCATATACACCTCCTCCAGTTGTGTCGTGCTAGCCACGTGTATGAACGGGGTTGTACATGCCCCGGAGTCTCCCCCTGAGAGAACTCCCACCCACACACCAGTGGAAGGACCATGCTCCGCGCTGGCAGACGACACGGCCGAGGAGCAGCTATGCCCACGCTAGAGTGGAAGCACCATGCTTCGCGCTGGTAAATAAACAACTGAGGGAGCCCTAGTGGCTGCACCAACCTCATGATGGCCTATTGGCTCGCCGTCTGGTCCCATCATGCAGCTTTCCCTACGGGAGATACGCGTCAGGGGGTTGGAGACAGGGGCTATGCTCAGGCCTAGCCTGGCACATCCCACCTCACCAGGACCCTGGTACCTGGTCTTCCCGTGTCCCTCCAAAGAAAAAGCTAGCGAGGAAAGGTATGGAGGACTCTAGATTAGTTTAGACGCTGCTCACATTTCCTTCATGAGGGTTGTTCGTACATCAAGGGGGACTGAGGGAGTCCTGGATTAGGGGGTATCCGGACAGTCGGACTATATTCATCGTCCGGACTGTAGAAGCGTCAAGATACAAGACTCATGACTTCGGCTCGTGTCCGGATGGGACTCTCCTTTGCATGGAAGACAAGCTCGGCAATCCGGATATTATGTTTCCTTCCTTGTAACCGACTCCATGTAAACCCTAGCTCTCCGGTGTCTATATAAACCGGAGAGGATGGTCCTTAGAAGGCCGATCACAATTACAATCATACCATCATAGGCTAGCTCTTAGGGTTTAGCCTCTACGATCTCGTGGTAGATCTACTCTTGTACTACACATATCTTCAATATTAATCAAGCAGGAAGTAGGGTTTTACCTCCATCGAGAGGGCCCGAACCTGGGTAAACATTGTGTCCCTTCCTTCAGTTACCATCGGCCTAAGACGCACAGATCGGACCCCCTACCCGAGATCCGCAGGTTTTGACACCGACATTGGTGCTTTCATTGAGAGTTCCTCTGTGTCGTCGCTGCAAAGGCTCGATGGCTCGTCTCGTTGTCAAGGACGACATCACCTCAGGGGAAGCACTGGCTGTAGGCCAAACTCTCCGTTTGGACGGCTTCATTATGACCGCCCCATCGCTGTCGCGCCGATGATGACCTCTCGGGTCATCACGCATAACCTTCGCATCAATTCGGAGCTTGTCGAACAGTTAGATCCGATAGAGCTCTCCTCTCTTAACGAGCTCTTGGATCGCATTGCCGCTTTGGGAGTCGCTATAGACTACGACCGGATTGGGCTTAAACCCGACCAGAGGAACATTAGATCCCCGCCGGCCACCCATGAGATAGCGGTAGTGGAGGAATCACACATGGGTTGCCCCTCAACTTTGAGGACGAATTATGTCCGGATCACCGGACTCAGTGAGCCGAACACCCACCCAAAGGAATACATGATCCAGGTCTCGGACTTAGAATTGGGCGTTGGGACGAAAGGATTAGGTAATACTCCAGATCCCGAACTGTCAGGCTTGGTACTTCCCGTGCCCCGGGGCATCAGATAGGAACAGAATCCGGACTTAGCCAACGACGCCCGCTTGGACTTAAACCGTCTCTCCCGTATCAGGCAGGAGCCCCAGGAGACGGTACACCGTTACTGGGCCAGATTTCTCCTTGCTCTTAATAAGGTCAAGGACTGCCACAAGGAGGACGTAGTCTCTCTTTTCTGCAGAAACTGCACGAACAAAGGACTCCTTAATTCTATAAGTCACCATGACATAGTGCACTTTACGGACTTGGCAACCATAGTACAGAAGTACTGTGTGATGGAAAGTGCCTGGAAAACCCAAACAGAATTTTGGGATAGTACGGCCCTCACCAGGACCTTTGTCCGAACTAAACGGTCAAACTCTCGTAAGTCGACCAACTCAATTCCCAAGAAACCAAAACCCGCCCCACGGCGTGGAACCGTTTGGAAAAATGGCTCAACGGGCCGTGTAAGCTTCACAGCACGCCGGATGCAACGCCGACCCATAGCCTTAGAGCATGTTGGATACTCCAATAGGTAGCTAAGAGTGGCGAGGTTCTCCTCGAGAGACATAAAGCAGAACCACATCCCGCCAAGGAACACAATACGGTACTGACAGTCTTCGAGACCTTCGCCTCAAATAATAGGTGCAAGCGAGCGCATCGAAGCTCTGCTGAAACTTGCCATGTGGCAAAAATAAATTCGTGGAACGACACTTCTATAACCTTCAATGCCAGTGACGAACCCCAATTCCAGTCCGTCCGGGCGCCGGTCGCTCTGGTCCTCAGCCCAATAGTGGACGGCTTTCGGCTTACTAAAGTACTCATGGACGGCGGAAGCGGATTAAACCTAATCTACGAAGAAACACTCAAGAAGATGGAGATTAACAAAAGCCGCATTGAACAAAGTGGCACAACCTTCAGGGGAATTATCCCTAGTCGGGAGGCACGGTGTGCGGGAAAAATCACACTCGATGTGGTATTCGGCACCCCCAGAGAATTACAGGTCCGAAGAAATCACCTTCCAAGTGGCTCCTTTCAACAGCGGATACCACGCCCTTCTAGGGCGGGACGCGTTTGCAAGCTTTCAAGCCATACCCCATTATGGGTATATGAAGCTTAAAATGCCCGGACCCAATGGAATCATCACTCTAGCTAGTGATCCGAACATCGCACTCTGCACCGAAAACAAAACCATAGCACTAGCCTTGGAAGCACTATCCAAAGCCCTAGCGGCAGAAGAATTAACAACGTTGCATGCCACCGTGGACAGGGACAGCGTGATACTCGACAAGCGACCCAAGTCCACCTCATTCAAACCCGCAGATGAGATAGTCAAATTCCAAATCCACCCAACGGACCCCATGAAGACAGCTTCCATCGGGACACAGTTGAATCCCGCTATGGACGCCGCACTGCGCGACTTCTTACGCGAGAATTGGGATATCTTCGCATGTCACCCATCGGACATGTCGGGCATCCCACGTGAATTGGCTGAACACAGCCTTAACAAATGAAGGGATACAAACCAGTTAAACAGACCCTAAGGCGATTTTCGGAGCCCAAACGACAAGCAATGGGGGAGGATCTAGCCAAGCTACTTGAGGCCGGATTCATCAGAGATATCAAACATCCGGATTGGATGGCGAACCTAGTAATGGTACCAAAGAAGGACAAATCTTGGCGCCTGTGCGTCGACTTCAAAGACCTTAACAAGGCTTGCCCCAAGGATCCCTTTCCCCTCCCTCGCATCGATCAAATCATCGATGCCACAGCTGGACACGACTTGCTGTGTTTCCTTGACGCAGACTCTAGATACCGTCAAATAAAGATGGCAGAGTCGGACCAAGCTGCAACAGCTTTCATAACGCCATATGGCCCTTTCTGCTTCAATACTATGCCTTTCGGGCTTAAGAATGCCGGAGCAACCTATCAACGCATGATTCAAACATGCCTGGAAAAGCAAATCGGCAAAACAGTGGAGGCATACGTGGACGACGTAGTCATAAAAACAAGACACGTCGAAACCCTAATAGATGACTTGAGGCTTATGTTCGACACCCTACGAACATACGACATCAAGCTCAATCCGGAGAAATGCATTTTCGGCGTCCCATCCGAAAAACTGATGGGCTTCATCGTTTCCAATAGAGGAATTGAAGCCAATCCGGCAAAAATCCGAGCTTTGTTGTAGTTGGCTATACCAACAGACCTCAAACATATCCAGAAACTAGCTGGATGCGTGGCTGCTTTGAGCCGCTTTATCTCCAGGTTAGGAGAAAAGGCATTGCCTCCTTACCGCCTTCTTTGGCGTACCGAACACTTCGTGTGGACGGATGCAGCCGCGGCCGTACTCGATGAAATAAAGACCTTATTGGCCAATAATCCAGTCCTAACAGCGCCAAATATCGGTGAACCTATGTTGTTGTACATAGCTGCAACACATCAAGTTGTAAGCGCAGTACTCGTCGTCGAACGAGAGGTTGACGGATACAAATTCCCGCTACAGAAGCCGGTTTATTACGTATCCACGGTCCTCACCCCATGCAAATCCCGATACCCACACTATCAAAAAATAGCATACGCGGTCTTCATGTCATCCCAAAAGCTACGACACTACTTTCAAGAGTGTTCGATGATGGTGGCCTCCGAAGTACCACTAAACGATATAATAAATAACCGCAATGCCACGGGCCGGATTGCTAAATGGGCCAGCGAGCTCCTTCCGTTTGACATAACATACAAGCCTCGGCGGTCTATCAAGTCGCAAGTATTAGCTGACTTCGTCGCTGAATGGACGAAAGCCGAACTCCCTAAAGAGTACGGCGCATACTCTAACTGGATCATGCACTTTGACGGCTCTAAAATGCTGGCCGGATTGGGAGCAGGCGTAGTCCTGACTTCTCCCATCGGAGACACGGTCCAATACTCCTCCAAATATTATACACAGACTCCAACAATGCAGCCGAATATGAGGCTCTGTTGCACGGTCTTCGGATGGCAGTCTCTATGGGCATTCAAAGCCTAGAAGTGCACGGGGATTCAAACCTCGCAATATCACAAATAAATGAAGATTTTGATGCCAAGGATCCGAAAATGGCGGCATATCACAATGTCTTCCTTAAAATATCAGCTCGGTTCGAGGGGCTCGAATTCCACCATGTGGCTCGAGAAAACAATCAAGCGGCAGATGTCCTTGCCCGCATCAGCGCTAAACGCGATCTAGTCCCACCTAACATATTCCTGGAAAGGCTGTTCAAGCCATCTGTGGTATGGGAAGGGGAGTCCGGCAGTACCAGCACGGATCCGAATACATCCCCAGATTCCGAACTATCAGACATAATCGGAGGCTCCACCACCGAAATAACATCGTCAGCCCATGAAATAATGGCTGTTATCGCCTCGTGGACAGAGCCTTTCTTGGCCTGCCTAAATAGGCAGGAGCTCCCCAAAGATCAAAATGAAGCACGCTGCATCGTTCGGCGTTCTAAAGCTTACAAGGTCCATGAAGGGGAACTCTATAAGAAAAGCGCCACCGGAGTGCTCCAAAGGTGCATCTTCGAAGAGGAAGGGCGGCAGCTCTTGGCTGAAATCCATGCCGGGCTGGGCGGGCACCACGCTGCGGCTCGAGCATTAGTCAGCAAAGCCATTTGTACAGGTTTCTATTGGCCGACAGCCCGAGCAGACGCACAGGACCTTGTCCAACACTGCGTCGGTTGCCAACTCTTTGCCAATCAGAGTCATATGCCCCCTACCGCTCTCCAAACAATCCCCATGACTTGGCCCTTCGCGGTCTGGGGGCTGGATATGGTTGGACCCCTTAAAGGGGGAAGCCACAAGAAAAAATACTTATTGGTCATGGTTGACAAGTTCACCAAAATGGATAGAAGCCAAACCAGTGAAAACGGCCGAATCTGGACCAGTAATAGACTTTATATCCGAGGTCGTACACCGATACAGTGTCCCCAACAGCATCATCACCGATAATGGCTCAAATTTCACGGCCGATGAGGTGAAAGCTTGGTGCGGCAAAATGGGCATTAAGCTCGAATATGCTTCCGTCTACCATCCTCAAACAAATGGCCAGGTCGAACGGGCAAACAGTCTCATCATGAGCGGCATCAAACCCAGACTAGTGCGATCCTTGACAGAGTCGGATACTCATTGGGTCGAGGAGCTCGACTCCGTACTCTGGGGACTGCGGTCCACGCCGAATCGCACCACCGGATACACACCATTTTTTATGGTGTACGGTGCAGAAGCAGTACTACCTTGCTACATAATACATGATTCGCCACGTGTATGCATGTACGAAGAGAAGGAAGCCGAGTTAGATCGGCAGGATAATTTGGATGCCCTGGAGGAGGCGCGCGATGTTGCTAAGGCCCGTTCCGCATTCTATCAGCAACTGGCTCGACGATACCAAAGCAGAGAAGTGCGGGCCAAAACTTATAATGTTGGTGAACTCATTCTACGCTTACCGGAGAAGAAGAAGGACAAGCTCAAACCCAAATGGGAAGGCCCCTTCGTCATCGACAAAGTCCTCACCGGAGGAGCGTACCGCTTACGCAATGCGTCTGACAATAGACTCGAGCCGAACCCATGGAACGCGGCCAGACTCCGGAAATTCTACGCCTAGCGCCAAACTCAGTGTTCATCTCCTTAACCCTCCTTTTTCAATTATGCTCCCTCCCCTTTCCTTTCTTGCTCTTTTTTTCTTCACACCAAGTATTTAATACAGTGCGGATTCCCGGATTATTCCGGCCACACTATGTGTGTAAGCTTTACCTGGGGGCTTCCTATACGGAAGCTAAATATAAATTATTTTCAGGGCTTTTTGCCCATCACACATGCATTTATTTTTTCATGTGTGCCTTTTCTTCACCATTATATGCATCGATATGACTTAAGACGTGGCCAAGCTGGGTTGCCTGGCTCCTGTGTTTATGCCCTACGTTCCGTTAATTCGGCTAGGGCATAAGGGGAGCACCTCTACGATTGTTACTGCCGGTTGAGCCAGATGTGTACCTCAGATTGGGTGAAGCCGAAAGCTAGTTTCCTTAAGAGAATATTCGGTCGGTGAACAAAAGATGACTTTGTTTATTATAACATTAATCCCCAGAAGTTATGTATCTTGCGCTTTGGTTCGCAGTCCAGACATGTGCCTTGACACATGCTTACCCAGGGAAAGGAACCCTTAACGGAACTATTCTCCCTGGAAGTGTTGGGGAACGTAGTAATTTCAAAAAAATTCCTACGTACACGCAAGATCATGGTGATGGCATAGCAACGAGAGGGGAGAGTGTTGTCCACGTACCCTCGTAGACCGTAAGCGGAAGCGTTATGACAATGCGGTTGATGTAGTCGTACGTCTTCACGATCCGATCGATCCAAGCACCGAACGTACGGCACCTCCGAGTTCAGCACACGTTCATCTCGATGACGATCCCCGGGCTCCGATCCAGCAAAGCTTCGGGGATGAGTTCCGTCAGCACGACGGCGTGGTGACGATGATGATGCTCTACCGGCGCAGGGCTTCGCCTAAACTCCGCGACAATATGACCGAGGTGGAATATGGTGGAGGGGGGCACCGCACATGGCTAAGAAACGATCCGTAGATCAACTTGTGTGTCCTGGGGTGCCCCCCTGCCCCCGTATATAAAGGAGCAAGGGGGGAGGCCGTCCGGCCCCTTGGGCGCGCCAAGGGAGGAGGAATCCTCCTCATAGTAGGAGTAGGACTCCTCCTTTCCTACTCCTACTAGGAGGGGGAAGGA